>NC_059215.1:36022242-36062242 GCF_020615455.1 Coregonus clupeaformis | reverse complement strand
GATCTCGCCGTTGTTGAGGGTGAGTCCGAGGTGCTGGGAAAGAGCGCCACACATTCAGGCAGCATGAAGCATTATGAGTAACCGATGAGCCTAAAGACACCTTTCCAGATCCTCTCCTTCCTGCTCTGACAGACACACACACACAATCCAAGATCCAGGCCATCTTTAGAAACCTTACAGGAGAAAGCTAATGAATAGCTTAGTTTCACTTTGGCCGTGGAGCAACATCTAAACACTGGGAATTGATTTGTTTCTTCTCCCTTAATTGGCAGCAGCAGGTTTTTTCCCTCTCTTTCTCTCTCTCTTTCTTCCCTCCCTCAATATGAATAATGCGACAAGCTTCTGATCCCAGATTTTCAACCCCACGACTGTTTATGTATGTATTTCCACGACACTCAGAACAAAAGGAGCCGGGAATGGCAAGTGACAGCCATGTCTAATATCTCTTTCTGTCAAATCGGCCCTTTTTCTCCCCCCCCCCTTCCCGTCACTTGATGTCTTTATGCCGAGAGGGAGAGAGGCTGAGTGGTGCGGCAGCATGAAAGGGGGCTGGGGCGACCGGAGAGAGTGACCCCGCAGGAGGAGAGTATTAAAAGCAGAAAGCAGAGGGAGGGAAGGAGGGAGAGTGAGGGCACCCCGCCGGGGCCTCGGCATCTCCGCTGGCAGCCCACATCTTGGCTACAGACGGCTTTTGTCATGTGGGAGAAAAAGAAGGTCTCTTCTTCACTTGGGGATGGGACAATGGGGGTTTTGTCCCGTCCGGGCGGGGGCGCTGGGTAGAGGAAGAAAGCCAAGGGCCCATCTTTGCGAGGGGTAGCCCTTTCTGGGGGCCCGGCAGATGTTGAAATGAGGATGATTTATTAGCCCTGGAGTGTCCTTGGTGGCACTTGGCCCAAGTCCCAGACTTAAAGAGTGAGAGACAAGGGAAGAAGGAGGGGGGCAGAGGAGGAGTAGGAGGAGGAGGAGGAGGAGGAGGAGGAGGTGGCCGTGGATCAGAGAGACAGAGACATCTTAATACCTTCTATGGGCATGGAGGCGCTTTTTGCTCTCCGACCGTCATGGTATTTTTGCCCGATTTCTCTGAGAAAAATAACTTGGTCGGGAGTCATCTGCATCACTGAGCCAGACTGTCACCCGGCGCTAACACCCCCACCCATGCTGCTAAACCCTCCACTACCCCCTTCCTCCACCTCCACCAGCACACACACACCCTACCCCCAACCCTCCACAGTCTTATATAAAAAGACAAATTAGCAAATTAACATTCCCTACGGTCGTTGCTCTCCCAGAGTGCTGAAGTAAGATACCTCCAAACCTGCCAGTTAACAAGTGCTGCACTGCCGAAGAAAGGAATCCACACTGTGTGTGTGTGTGTGTGTGTGTGTGTCACACTCACCGAACAAACTAAAATCATCTCTGTGGCCAGTGTCCAGTATGTGCTGTAATTGCGAGGTGTCACATGTTTTAAGTCACCGCATGTCAGCCATGCCACCCATGACGCCCCCCCCCCCCCACCACCTTCCTCCCTACCAGCCTCACTCCCTCTCTCCCTCTCCCAGCCTCTCTCTCCCTCCTTATGTGTCTGACTCTGCTCACACCGCTCTAAACCAAAGCACGCAAAAAAACTCAGCAGGAGCTCCCCTTCCTTTAAAGACCTTCTTTCCAACTCCTGACTCTCGACCCCCCCAGGGCGTTTTAATCTTCTGTGTTGTTTGTCCACTCTATGTCCGGCTCCCTCCTAATAGACCGCTGTGGAGGGGTTGGTTAAAGTGGGAGGGAGAAAGTTTGGACAGCTTTTCATCAAGGGCCACTGGGAAAGATTGATTGGCAAGGCAATTTACTGCCCAGTGATCATCCTTCCTCCTTCTCCCCTTCACCTCCCCACTCCAGATCCATACCTGCCTAGAGGAACAGTATGTGGATGTCGGGGTCTAGTAGTCAGGGGTTCAGGGGGGTTCGCTGGAGCCACAAGATGAAAAAAAGACTGATTGCCTGTGGTTGGCAAGAGACAAGAGGGGACTATTGGCCAGGCAGCCGACAGCACAATGTGGCATGTGACCATGTGACTGGGGGCCGGGGCGAGAGCCTTTCACATGAATAGGAAGGGCGAGGGGGGGCAAGTCGCCATCACTCTCGCTCGCCAGTCATGTGTTACTTCGCCTTGCCTTGCCGCAATCGTACGCTCTCGCCACCGCCGGATCTCTTACCACCCTACCATGAGTCCCGCTGAAACATTTGTTCCCTTTATTAGTAGAACAAATACGTACAGACACTACAAAATAACGTTATCCCTTTTGTTAGTTTTAAAAACAGTTTCTAAAGGTTGCACCGCAGCAAATAGAAATATATCAGGGAGAAGAACACCCTGGAGTGTGGTGGAGTGAGAACAGCAGAGGGGCTGATCTATAAGTGCTGAAGGGGCTGATTTTATAGCTGGGCTCAGCATGTCACTGTGTATGTACATGTATGCATGTGTGTGTGTGTGTGTGTGTGTGTGTGTGTGTGTGTGTGTGTTCAGTGCATGCTCGCGTGTATCCATGTGAGAGAGTCTGGGTGCAAACCTCAGTTATAGGTCTCTCTCTCTATGTCCCTCCCCCTCTCGCTCTCAATTTCGTTTATGCAAAACCCCCACGGCCAGTGACAAGCCTTCATACACTGTCCAGATTAATGACTCCTTCGTCTACGTTGTCTATCACAGCGTCTACATCAGCAGAATGGCCCTCAAAACAAACGGCAGATTTTTCTCCCACAAGACATGATGAATTTATTTTTTTTCATGAAGAGGAGAGGAAGGAGGGGAGAAAAGGGTGGGTGAGGGGGACAAAAAGTGCTGTCTTGGTACAAAAAGTGGCAGTACCCGGGCAGCGCGGAGTTACAGTAAAGGTTAATGACAAACAAGGGACAATGAGCGCCCGGGTGGGGCAGGGTGACGGGGGGGGTGACATGGAGGGAGATGGGTGGGGGGGACAAAGGCTGGCATACAACATCCTCAACTTCATCAATGGCCTTCTTCTCATTGCTCCCATGAATTATTTAACCGACCGGCTCTTCTGAGCCTTTCCGAGTGCCGCGCTGCGAAGAGTATTTCTCAGAATGAAAGAAAGAGACAGAGAGAGTGAGAAAAGAAAGAAATGCCTCGTCTTCTCTTTTCCTCTTTTCTCCTCTTCTGTGCGTTTTCTGCCTCATCCCCTTTCATGTCTCTGACTCTCTGGCCATGGGAATGGGTGGAGTGGGACAATGAGATATACGAAGGGCTGAGGGGGGCAATGTGGGGGGGGTAAGAATGCTGGCCTTGTTGTTGGTGGGCCCCGTCGTCTTGACGTTGATTAATGAGACTGAGGACATGGGCAGAATGGAGGAGGGGGGTAGGGGGAGGCGAGGGGACTCCTGAAGGGGGGGGCACTGCTGGCCAGGAAGAGGGTACAAGCGCGTGACGAGAAACACGGCACAGAGAGGGAAGAAGAGAGAGAGAGAGAGAGAGAGAGAGAGAGAGAGGGAGAGAGAGAGAGAGAGAGAGAGAGAGAGAGAGAGAGAGAGAGAGAGAGGAGAGAGAGAGAGGAGAGAGAGAGAGAGAGAGAGAGAGAGAAGGAAGGAAGGAAGGAGGGAGGTAAGGAGGTAAGGAGGCAGGGCATGTTTCGTCATATGACCACTGGTTGGCGGGATTGTCCGTCGCAGGTGAACATAAGCAAACATATGTCTGTTGTCTCCTCCGAGGGTCATCATTACAGGAGCACAAGCACCTCTGTGATATATAGAGTGAATACAAAGTTGATGATGAACTATTTAATAGTCGTCATCACCAACAGCACCACCATCATTATAATCATATATGTTGTCATTATTGTCATTTGATTAACAAATGCTACAAGAGCAGTAGAGGGAGCAGTGGGTTCATGTCCCAAGCTATGTGTCAATTCCTTGACCTATGCAGCAGATCTACCAAAGCCCAAAGCCTCCTGAACCTGACTAATGCTCCCCAAACTCCTGCTAATTGTTCCCTCTCCTCTCTCTTCTCCCCTCCTCTCATCCTGACAAAAAACCTGAGCATGGCCTAAAGGGAGGAGAGGGAGAAAGAAGCAAAGAAGCAGGAACAAAGCTGGCGTCCAATTTGCTCTTTTCTGAACCGCAGCGGACCTGGCCGGCTTCCCAGCGTATCACTCCTGCTCTGAATAAGGTCAATTGGTTAGCGGCAGTGCTTTTGGTCGACGCCGCTTTTCACCGGGCTTGGCTAAACGGTGTTCAAATTAGCCAGAGCTGTCAGAAGTTGCCTTCCGCGTGTTTCGCGACTGGCGACAACGTCGACAACACAAAAGTGAGAGACAATGTTGAGTCGCTGGACTTGGGTGATAGGTGAGGGCCTAGAGAAATAACCATACTTTTAGATACAGTAACAGACTCATACAGAGTAATACTTTGACTGGATGTGGTCAGTCACGGTTCAAACCCAAGACTAAGCCAGCAAAACAGAGTGATGTTCCTGATATGAAACCGTCTGGATAAAAGGAGAATTGACTGCCTTTATTTGACAATATGTCGTCCTCACTCAAAAGATCACTTCATTTTGGCTTGAAAACGCTAGGACTAGATGAAGACGTGATCTTATACGTGATTAGAAGTGACCAACAAATTGGATACTACCGTGAACACAAAAGTAAAACGGATTACAATATTCCTACATTCTGTCCAATGGGGTCACACATGCATACAGGTAATGTGTAATGCATTATAAGTATCTATGAACTGCTTATAATGTGTTAGTCTCATCTTATGACGCACGTAAGTCATGATGGTCCTGTTGCTTTTATTCCAGTCCTTGCTGATTGACCTTTTCACTCAGGGACCGCAGCATCCCCACACTGATCTGTAGCTGCTGGACGTCCACTCTATTGTCTGGCCACTCATCTATAGGTAAGCACGGCACAAAACCCCCAGCCGCATCAAAACCTGCCACAATGGCCAGATTTCCTCCCAATTTACTGGTAGAGAAAGGCAGGCTCAGGGGCCTTTCACTGGCTCTGAATGGAGCGCCTAATTCAGACTAAATCTGGGCCTAACCCTTCATTTTTCCCTTGGCACCCCTGGCCCCTATTTAGGGAGCTCCTGACTTTGGCGTAGTTCATGAACAAATGAGGAATGAACAGAGTTCCCCACCGCCACACACACAGATGCACACACACATACAGACACACAAACACACCTCGAGTTCCCGTCCACAGACGCCTCTTTCTCTCTATCCCCCTTTCTAATTAGGCAAGCATACGGCCGAGTTCCGCTACATCTCACTGCCTCCCCAACCCCTCACATATTTGCATTTGTCTTTCCTCTGACACACTTTAGAGGAACCTAATCAACCTCCCTACGACCACAGAGCCCCGCGTACCCCCACCTCTCCTAATGTGCTCCTTCTCAGCACTATGCCTTAAAGAACTCCTACCTTCCAGGTCCAAGGACTGTTATTAAAGCAATCAAGACCTTTCCTACAGCTAGGTCAAGTGCAAGGTGCCTCACATGGGGGATGTGGGGATTTGAATTGCCAGCAGCAGAAACCCCTCTTTGGTCCAGACAAAGGTGAATCAAATGAACGAGGAAGGGGGAAAATAGGAAATAGGAAAGATGCAGCCTCCCGACTTCAGAGACGTGGGGTTGGGCATTTACTACGCCGATCGTAAAGCCTTTAAATGGTGGAGCTTCGCCTGAGCTCCAGTCCCTTTTGGGGACTTCTGAGATGGACGGAGGAAGGAAGGGAGGGGTGGGCCTTAAAGGAAGGGACCACAGGCCTCGTTGAGGTTGTGCATTTCTGCGCTCTGTGTGTGTTCGGCAGTGCCACTATCAGATCAGCTTTCCCCCGCGCTCCATTCAGCCTCTACCGGCTCAGGATACTGAGACAGGAAGGAGGAGATGAGACGAGACGAGGGGTTTATCTCCAGATGTGGGTTTGGGCAGATGGGTGAGGTGGGGTGAACCAATGAAAGGTATTGTGGAACCTGGGACAGTAAACACAGTAACCGTAGAGCTGAAGCCATGTGCGTGTGTTACGGAAAAAGTGGCCCCATGGTGAACGTAGCCATGTCCTGCTCAGCAAGTGCCTTAGCTACGTTAATATGGATCTGAGTGAAATTACTACTTCCCCTCCATGTGCTTATTATCACACTAGTAGCTAAGTATTGTCAGGTATTTCTAGGTATATCCCGTCTCGAGATACAGTGCCATATAAAAAGTGATATCCAACAGCTTTGGTGGTTATCCCAGGCTGGTGACTAGAAACAAACGTCACAATTGTCTAGCAAGCAGGGAAAGTACTTCATGATACTAAATGGAAACTTTTTTATTTATTATTAAATGTTATTCTTTCCCCAAACCATAGCCCTAACCTTAACCACTCAGAATTAATACCTAAACTTAACCCTTTGAGTTGTTTCTGTTTTAACCCTGTAACCATGCGGAATGAACCCTGTAACCATGCGGAATGAATGGGTCAAAAATCATCGTTCATCCAATTACGTCAAATCCCAAAGTGAAACTATGAGATCAAGTTGCAGGCTATCCACCGCTTGTCAATAAATGCATCGTATTTAAAGGTTACCTAAATCATCTTTTTTTTTTATGTAGTTTCTGTGTAAACATAACACCCAAAAAACTGTCCAAAAATGGTGTGCCCTAGGCGAGAGAGGAACAAAGCTATGTTGAGGTAGTGTAGGAAGCTGTGCGGGCTGAAAGGTAACACCGTGCTACCTTCTCTGACCCTTCTGTCAAGCCACTCTGCCTTGGCTTGGCCAGGTAGAGGAGCGGTATTAGGTGGCCACAGTATAGGGGAGGTCTGGTGGCTGATCTGCCACTGCCAGAAAGCCAACCCAATCTCTCTGGGACCGTTTGTTTAGATTTTCTCTCTTTTCTCACAGTGCAAACTGAGAGAGGCGATTCATCGGCGAAGGTAACAGGGCAGGTCGCCGGTTTGAAAATTAGAACCTTAAGCCGGTAAAGGTTCCATGACTTAAAATAAAAAGTAAGGCATCCCTTTTGAAAGAAGTGTAATGAAGACAACCTTGTAAGAAAGATTGAAGATGTCGTGTGGTAGAACCAAAAAATGATGTATGACAATACTATCAAGGGGAGACTAACGCAACATAGGATTGATTTGTACATGCTGTAAGCAAGTACTTATGCAAAGAAGTATGTATGCAATCTGCTGAAGAATTGTCAAATTCACCTGTAGAAGACACAGCAGTCAGAAGTCCCCAAAGTTCTTCTGTAATTTTCTCATTAGACAACATCTCATGCCCATTTCAGTGACAGGAGCCAGCAATCTGCACCAGCAGCAGCCACCCACATCTCTAGCCAGGGATCTCAAGCACAGCGAAGAGCAGGGAACAATTTGGTCGTTCTAAACCAAGTGGGTCTTTCTGAGAAAAAAGAGAAAAGACACCCTATAGACAACATCCCTCTCTCAGGGCCATGTGAAGAATCCCCCCCTCCCCTCCTCTCTCCTCCTCCTTCCCTCCCTCCTGTCCTCTCCTCTTTGGGGCTTTTTTAATAAAGCCGTCGGGGTTGTCAGGTCTTTTCAGACGCGGCCCTCCCAGCCATGTGAAAAGTTAATCCCTTGTGGGCTTCTCCGCGCCGCTCATCTCCCTGGGAACCCCCGTCGTCTCGTTGCCCAGCCCGGCCGGTGCTCAAGGGCCGCCCTGACCAAGGCCTTGGAGTGGAGTGGGCGGCTGGGGGCATGGACGACCCATGGACGACCCACTTCAACCACCACCCTCCCACCCCCCCGTCCCATCCCAACTCCTCATTCAATCACCAGGCCTGGGTCTGTCATACTCCCATCTATCCCCCACCACCACCCCTCTCTTGGAGCTTTTCATTAGCTGCCCCTGATGGACAGATGCTGGGATTGGGGAGGATTTACATCTTGGAGTGCTCATTGAGGTTGTTTTTCTTTTTTTGAAGGATGACAGTGGTTCAAAAAGAAGGGCCCCTTTTTTCATGTGTTCTCTCCAGCGTGCTCGATCTCTACCCCCGTCCCCCCGTCCCCCCTCCCCTAACCCTCTTCATCTCCTCCCCTGGCCACTACACTTCAACCGTTCCTCTTCACCGTTCCCCTGTGTCAAAGCAACAATCCCACGCAGACTGCACTTGGGCCGGGTGCCAACGTGGAGGAGTGAGGGGGACATGATAAAAACCAAAAGGGAATCGCTGGAATTGAAACAGTCCTTCTGTAAATAACTTCTGGTATTTTGTGGTATGTTTGGGAACCGGGACTAGTGATCAAGCGCAATCTTCAAAGTTAAAGCCATTATACCCAAGAAGAATTTCAAAACCTGAATCGAGAAAATAGTTGCTTTAATCGTACAAAATTTACCGGGAACATTCAACCCAGGTTTGACCAAACGTATCAAACTTGCGTCATAAAAGACCACATCCTGGCCCGATCTGACACCAATGTCAGTCATTGTCATTGAAGAGCAGTTGAGCATGGGTTGGAAGGTGAAAGCGTTCAGGTCTTATATAAAGTATCCCACCTCTGTCGCCCCTCCCCCTGCACATCCAGTAGGAAGAAACTGTTGAATGCTTTGCTTGCACTTTTTTTCCCAGCCCCTTCTCCGAGTGCCACTGGACAGGGCCAGTCAGGCATCCTAATCCCTCTTCCCTGTCCCTCTCACGCTTGCTCAAGCCTCTCTGAACCCCCCCCCCCATTCCCAAACCCCCCTCTTATCCTTCTCTCTCCTCAGGCCCTCCGCATTGCCACTAGGCCCAGCTCAAACCCAAACTCTTCAGAAATTAGTTTGGAGGAGGGGTGGCGGGTGTTGGGGGGAAAAAGTGAGATTTGGGTTTGTTAAAGGTCATGCGGACTTTGTTCCGTCTGAGAGTTTATCTGGGCTACAGCTGTGCGGGACAATGGGGCGCTCGCCGTGCGACAGAAACCCAAGCTGTGCCGGCTAAATTACTTCACTGATAAGGCGGAATTAGAAGCGCCGGGACCCCAGAGCCCAGGAGAAGATCAGGAGACAAAGAGAGAGAGACTGGCCAAGGAAAGGAGCAGGAGGAAAGAGAGGGAGGGGAGAGTGAGAATCAATAAAGAACGTACCCAAAAGTGCATATACTCTCAGTGTCTTAACCACAACGTTCCACAGTCGCCATGTTGGAATGGATCAGCCGCTCACAACTATTTTAACAAAGTACATGTTCAGCATCAACGTTGAACATACTTAAAGAATTCTCTTATATACTATCATATCTACGGTATCAGAAAGTTCTAAAGAGATCTATTTGAAACCTTGAACACTTTTAGTCGAGATGGGCAGGTGTGTGTGTGTGTGTGTGCACGCTGAAGACTCAATAGGCCCTGTGGTGATCCATCATATGAGTGTGTGTGGGAGGAGGGGCAGGAGTGCAGAGAGGTGGCTGGAGAGAGAGAGAGAGAGGGGCCACTGGGTGGATGAGGACCCTGTCTCTAGCCCCCTACACCACAGGGAAGGAGCGAGTGGACTGGAGAGCAGCTGACTCTGCAATGCTGGAGCACTTAAAGGTTGAGCTAAGTGTGTGTGTGTGCGAACTTGTTTGTCTAGTCCTGTGTCTGTGTGTGTCAGTGTGTCTGTGTGTACGTGCATGCATGCGTATGTCTGTGTGTGTGTGTGTGTGTGTGTGTGTGTGTGTGTAGGACCCAAGTTAGAAGGGGAGTGTCTCTAGCCTCTGCATTTAGCTGGAGAAAGAAAGGGCAGTCTAGCTGTGATCCTGTGGGAGGCTCTCTCTCCCCGCTGCATTGTTGCCTCCCGCCAGAAGAGGGTAGTAGGCCGTGGGACCATTATTAAAGTGCCTTTTTATAACTTATTCTAATTGTATTCTATTTTACATTTTAATTTATTCTACTATTTTACTATGAAAATATGTGGAAATGTACTTTAAATCAAGTTTGATTGGGATATAAATTATAAATCAAGGATATGAGTGAAGACATTCCTCTGCTGCTTATCAGAATGACCAAAATGTTAAGTAAATGTAGTAATAAATTATATATATCATAACATCAAGTCATTGAGAGATGAGCAAACCCCTGAAAGAGTAGTGTGTAAATCCCAAAGTGGATATAAGGTAGGTGAGTTAGGTTGGGACATTGTGAACCGCTGAAGTGCTTTGTCATGTCAGCTGGCACAGGCACACGGTCACATTGGGGCAGGCCAAGCTCATGCAGCTCAAACAGGATTTCTCGTTATCGCGCCGAATGGTACGGAGTGGAACGGTGCATCACACACACTGACCAGGCCCGCGGTTTCAGACGTCAAAGCACTTCCTCCAATGAAGAAGACGAAGTGCAGGATAATGAGACAGGCTATGGGAGGACATGGTGATTGAGTGGCTGGGCTGTCCAGTGTTGTGGAGACAAAAGAAAGAAACGAACCGTTTCACAGCCTCCTCCTCCTGACTGACTGATTGACTGCCTGACTGAGCTCACCCTCTCCAACCATTCCAAGTTTAACCCCTAAAAGTCGAATAAGATGGTCATACCATTGACCATTTAGCTACTTGATTTTGAATTTTAGGAACCCTGTAAATATTAAAACAAATTTGTACAAATTATTTGATAAAATATTGAATTTGTCGCATTGAATAACACATTCATAAATGTAAAAACAGACAGTCCAAAAATAAATCATAAGGAGAAAGCTCAGGAATTTTGGGGGGACACATATGTAACCCCTTTTTTTTGTTGGCACAAAACTACTTCCATACTGGCCAAACTGTTTGGACGCTTCAGATGTTTCAGTGAGAGGACCAATGTTCAGGATGTCTCCTGGTCTGACAAACAGCGCTGTAGCTCTGCCACTTTCCACCGCAGATGCGGAAGGCCGACAAAGGAGGATGCGGTGGATTGAGACTCAGACCATACAATATCTCTATCTTAAACAGACAGATTTTGATTGGGATCTTGTAATTATGGTAATTCGATTGACGCACGGGTGTGTCAATCGACTCTTAAGGATTAATGTTAGACTATGGTTCTGTTACAAGCAGTTTTCCTCGCATTATTTTTATCAGCCTGTTATCCCTATATATATATATATATATATATATATATATATATATATATATATATATATATACTGTCGACACTGAAGAAAAGTTATCTATGATTCAATGGGCGCTTGACTGGGAAAGTAGTTGAAGTACTTACAATGCATACATTGCTATCAAAATGTTTGGAAATATACGGCATATTCCTATAAGAGTAGACATACATCTTGATGTATTCTTTAAAGCAAAACATGGAATACTATAGATAGAAATTCATGTGAAATATGTTCTGTGGAGGAGTTGTGACAGATTTACAGATATGGGTTGGGCAGGGGAGACGAGAGGGCAAGGCCTGTGATGATTCATGGGCAAAAAGCTACTACTCCTGACTCAAAACCTAGAGTCATCTAAAAGAGAGAGAGAGAGAGAAAGAAAGAGAGTTTTGAAACTATTGTAAATCGACTTTGGGTCCATGAAGAGCGCTATATAAAACCAAAGTATTATTATAATAGAGAGAAAGAGAGACAGTGAGATGCAGAAAGAGAGAGAAAGAAATAGACTGTATGGGCAACTCTCCCCCTCAATGACAGTGTAGGAGGATTTGACCAAAAATCACTTGACTGACTCCGCACCCTTTCCAAAGTAAAGACTAATTTGACATTTCAACAATTCAACACTATTTTTCAAATGGCATGTCGTCATTATGCTTCGCTTCTCGGTCCGTGCTGTTATTCTAAATAGTCAACTTGAGGAAAGAATAACAATCAGAGGTTTGTCTGTTTTCCAGTGTGTGCGTGTGAGTGTGTGTGTGTGAGTGTGTGTGTGTGTGTGCGCGCGCACTTGTGTAGGGGTGTTTGTGTGCAAGCTCTCTTTAATGTGCGTGTGTGGACACCTGGAGAGTGGTTGTTTTAATTAAAACAAAGTCCAAGAACTCCAACATGGTAGAACAATACATTCTCACCTCCGTCGTCTAAATCTGCCGTTATTACGGTGTTGACAGCATTGTGATCGGAAATAGTAATCACAACAGCCACGGGGACCCGATTAATAGGCCAGCGTCTCAATTCTCTTTCTTGGAAATGTTTAGGAAATACTTCAAGCCCATAAAAGCGGGTTGTGTTGGGATTGAAAGTTAAACTCTTTCTTTAATTTGGAGGTGGGGTGGAGGGGGAGGGGGGAGGAGTATCAGCAGGGGGGCTAGGGGAACAACAGAGGGATTGTCCGGGGGGCTCTGACATGTCTGTCTCTGTACAGGTGGTGGTGGTGGTGGAGCTGGTTAGTGAGCTCTCTCTGCTGTGTGAAGCACTTTAAGCTGGGTAAGCCCTCGCCGTATGGGCTGGCGGGCTGGCTGTGGGGCCATGCCAAACCCTGCTCTGACCCTTCTCTGACACCTCGCCTTCCACTAACACACACATGGGCTCACGCGAACAGGCGCACTCATGCACGTACTCGCTCTCTCTCTCTCTCACACAAGCACGCACAAACACACACATTTTTTTCACACGGCAAAACATGGTGGGAAAGCAAAAAAAGCAAACAGCCGAGCTGAGAAGAAAATGAAAGCAGCTTCATGGCTAATTCATGAAATGGAGGGGGGTGAATGCTATCATGCAGGACCAAGTCGCATTTCCAAGTGTAAGCATCAATCTAATTAACAACATAAACAGCCTTTGACAAATGTCATCATTTTCTGGCCCGGCCACAGAGCAATATCATTGTCTGCCGTGGCCCGGGGCTAACGCGGCAATGATGTGGCTATTCATCAGGACAGCCATGAATGATGGGTTTTCACTGGGATACAGAGGAGGGAGGAGGTAGGGGAAGGGGGGAGGAATTGGTCAGGAGTTACCTGCTTTTGGCCACCAAGGACAGGGGAGCGAGGAGGGGTATTAAATGAATGTTTAGGAACACATAATCGCCTGACCATTAGTTAAAGCAAGTCTGTGCGAGCTACGCGCCACGCGGCGGCTAACAGAAGGGAAACGCCATAAAGGATGACATTGTTGAGGAGTCAGTGAGTGAATAGACTGGAGGGGCTGGAGTTTGAAGCAAGACAAGAGACTCTATTGAGAGACAAAGTGGCTCAGCGTCGACGAGAGTGCTGGAACCAATGACCAAATAATAACATCAACAATTTGGAGGGACAATATTTATTGAGCCGCTCGACCGCTCCATCAAAGATGGATGACTTTCTCTCCCGTTCACTTCCTCCTGAGATACTCTTTCATTTCATCTGGGGGTCTTGAGATTAATTAACAGATGCTGGTAGCGAGTTATGAACAAATGATAAGGCATCAGCGTTCTAATCAAACCTGACATTTAATTTGCTGCTTGCTTCCTCGTTATCAATTACCATGTTCAGAGGGATAATTGACAACGGTTCGAGGGGACGAGAGAGGGAAAAAAAAGGTGTATTTCTTTAACAGCTCCTAAAAAGCTGCTGCGATGTTTCTACGGCAACAGTGCCCATATGTTTAATATTAGATGTAATCTGTTCCACTGGAGTGCTCCGAAAGCTGGGAAAATTGGATTAAATTGGCTAATGGCATGTTTAAAACCTACATAAAATGAACGTGAATGGAAGATATTACAACCTCAGGACTGAAACTGTGGCATTATGCTTGCTCAGTTTTTTTATATATTTTGTTCATGTGTAAACTTGGGTTTATCAGATATAACCATGATATAGAAAACCACACAGTGTTGGTCAATAGGGTTGTTAAATACCACAAGACCGATATTCATTACATGGCATTTTAATTTGGGAAAGGAAACACAAAAACCAACATTACTCTTTACAATTTGGCAATAACATTATGTACCATCTTAAATGTACATAAACAAATATTTAGGTAATATTAATATCAATAATTATTACTAACTAATTATTAACTATGGTAATTATTAACTAAGTCCTCATTAGAATAATTGTTAATTACAATATTAATTGTTATTCATATGAATTACTTTTATTATGTATTTATTCTATGTTATATTATATATAATAATAATGCAATATAATTTAAGTTTAATTTAATTTGACAGTAGTAAACAATGATCCTTTTATAAATGTACCCGAAATACTGCTGCTCTTTAGACTTCATCAGAGTCAGGCTCTGATTTGATTAGTAAAAGACTATGCTAATGCCCCATTAACCTGAAGAAATCATCTCACATGGCTTCATCTTCTACACAAGGTCTACCAAACCTGGGTTCACATACTATTCAAACATTTTCAAGTACTTTTAGCGTTTACCTGGAGTGCTAGATGGGCGCGGTTTGCACTCTTGTGACTATTCAGTATGAAAATGTATGCACTCACTAACTGTAAGTCACTCTGGATAAGAGTGTCTGCTAAATGACTAAAATGTAAATGTATTTTATTTTGCCAGGCTACAGTAGCGTAGCCAGAAATTTGTTGGTGGGTGGGCCTGCAGAAATTTTGGTGGGCCAAAAAAAAGTAATAATGTATAGCTAATTTCATGCGATTCTACACATTTTGCCATGAGGCTGAGATTAAATTTGCCATTTTAGAGCTAATTTCCTGCAATTCTACACATTTTGCCATGGGGCAGAGAGGACAATTGGCAGTTTTATAGCTATCTCGTGCTATTCTACACATTGTGCCATGAGGCTGAGAGAACATGTTGCTTTTTTCAAGCTAATTCAAGCTAAAATATAGGTGTGTTGACTGTGATAAAGGCATTAGATTATGAGCTGTCTTGTTTGCTAAATGAACAAATTAAGTAGGCAGTGGCATGGTGCATATAGCCATAGAAGCAGAGTGACATATGCCTCAATGTGGTCATATTCTTGCCTTATTGGGGGTGTGGCTTTCAGTTAGTTATTTTTGGCCACCCATCCCATGAGAGTGAATGTCATTCCAGTGCAATGCTAGCTATGACTTCTATCTGATGGTGCTTGCATGTTTAGGTAAAAATACAAATAATGTCCCGTTGGGAACACTGACAAGTAGAGAGTATAAAAACAACTATGGATCAATACATGGTCTTGACTGATAAGATACAGTGTATTCTGGGGACTTCCCTCACACCGACACCCAGATCCACAGTACAGCATGCTAAAATCGTCTGAACAGACAACTTGGGGTCAATTTTGATCAATTTGCAGATAAATGCAAACCACACTGTGGGCTTACTCAGAAGCCATTCCCCTCCCAGACATTGCCACAACCAGATGAAGGTGTTATCGTTATGGCGATAAGTTGTACATTCTGTTAGTCAGCACCTTACCTTTAAAAGGTGTACATCTGACATACAGACATTGGATATTGATGCAAAACCACATATTCCCTCAAAATAGAACAAACGTTCAAAGCGAACCGCATAGCGCAGCCGGTTTCTGTGTATCTGCAGTCGTTTGAATGAGGGCACTAGCTATTCCCTCTCTCTGTCAACTACTCGCCATTCCTTTGGTTTGTCTATTCGGTGTCCCCTAAAGTCCTTGGTGGTTTCTGCCCTATCAGCTAGGTAACATTAGTATTGTGGCCAAGCTCGAGATAAAAAGCACAAAAAAACACCTTGGTCGGCAAACAGACCAAACATGTTGCAAACTGCGCCTTGATCACAGCTAGAGCGCTATCTTGACACATGCTGGGTATACAGGGCTCAGCATTCCCTCCAACACAAAAGGCGAGCAAACAGTGCTGGAGGTGAGAGGTAGGGTCAGGACAGATAAGTGTCAGGGCAGGGCCCAAAGTCTTCGCCCGGTTCCAAGAGGACGTTAGCTAGCGTGTTAGCTAGCAAACAAATGGGCCAACCAAGCGCTGGCATGAAAAGCAAGCTGTCATCCCAGGGATCAGGGCACAAAAGAATGCAGGCAGAGAAATATGAGGAACGTCCATGGAGTGCTGGGTATCTGTCACGTAGTCCCGTCGGCTGCCCAAGAGCACCCATCTAACGCCTTGGCGTATCGCTAAGTCAACAGTAAGGTAAATACGAGAGAGAGAAAAGAACGGCAGGGACTTTTTTTCCTTTTCTTCACTCTCATCGGATGAATGATGCTGATATGGAAAAACACTCAAACGCTATAAGCACAAACAAAGAAAAAGTCATAATCTGCCCGGCAACAAAGTCATCCCAAGGTCCTTGAGGGCTCGAGACCCTTTGAAGCTGGGAGGAGGTATGGCCGACGGGTGACATACACCCGGGTAATGGGTGTGTACCACACATGCACCGTCAAAAAGGGTTGCTATTTCAACTTCAACAAGTCTGTGCGATAACTCATATTTTTAACAAGTTGAAACACTCAAGATGTTTAACAGTGCAGACCCACATGACAGGTCACATTAAAATACTTGACGTTAGTCCCTAGACGTTACAAAAAGTTCCAGAACAGTATCACATTCACCACAGTACCATTTCAAACACAGATAGTCGCTTGCACACAGCAAACTTCTGAGATTCCATCGACCAACACCAGCCAGATCAATCACAAGGAGGTAATTACACCCTACAAAGGCTCACAATGTGAAGACATGGCAAGGCGCTGTGTCTTTCCTTTCTGTCTTCACATGGAGAGAGATTTTATCAGCGACCCCTGAATCATTTGTTGACTCGGCGCAAGTGCCTTCTTTGAGATAGCAAACACTTCAGATGCAGGACAAAGAGAAAGGGCGAGATGACAAAAGTAAAAGGTGTTGGAGTGACAAAAGGCATGAATCACGGGGGTGACACGCCCTGTCATGGGGTTAGGAGGAGGGTGAGTAAACACCATTAATACTGCTTTGGAAAGGGATCTGCGCTTGTTTGATTTGGGCTTTGCTGCGTTCCCTCGGCAGCCCGAGACAAAACAAAGATATTTGATTGAGTTATTTTACAGTTTGAATCACGGACATCTAGAGAGATGGTTCTTTGTTTCAATGCTGGGACATCCTTCTGTTACTCATAGTGGGTGGATATGGGGCTTACGCATCCTTAAACACACACACGCACATGTGAGAATATATTGTTGTACCACGTTGGGGATCTTGAACTTTGTTTTTATTAAAATAACCCCTCTCCAGGTGTCCACACACTTACACTCAAGCGCGCATGCACACACACACACAAACACACACACACTTTCATAAAAAGAACCGCACACACTGACACATATAGTATCTATTCATGCAACACCGCACACACCCTTACCAACACACACACACACTTTTCACTTGTGTCCTCTCTTCCAGTGCCCTCTACCTCCCTCCCTTTCCCAGAGGGAGCGTGAGCTGACAGAGTGCTACAGTGTGCTGCGAGGGGGGTGAAGAACAGGAGAGGAGCAGCAGTGTGAACCTCCATTGTACGCCCGCCTGCTCCTGTCAATACCTGATCCGGGACCAAACACTGCTCTCACAATAGACCGTGTCACTCTGAAGGATCCCTCCCAGTCCCATAGCAGAGAGGCCTTCCAGGCAGGGGCCCGTGCGCACAGCTTGATTGAAATGGGTTATTTTGCAGAGCCAGGGCGTTATATTATGTTGTGATAAAGGGGAGCATTATAGCTTTTAAATGGATGACTCCGGGTGGCTCTGCCATTGCAGTGGGGGGAGCGGAGGGACAGGCTGAATGGATGTGGCCCCGAGCTAAACATCTCCTAGATTGAGCTGTCCGTCTCGGGGAAATGAGTCCGAGTTAACACCTCGCCATCGCCCAACGCCCCAGGACAGACAAGACTGGGCTTCCTTTTCTTCTCTGTTCAGTTCTTTTCTCTCCACCTGGATCATTCTCATTATCCAGGAAGGGATGGTGGCGGTGGCGGAGCCGTGCCATGCTCCAGGGCTGATCACACACAGACGTCAAGAGACACACACACACGCACACACACCTTAGCTTTTCACCCATAGAGCCCCATTCACACTGCCCATTAACTCTACCCAGGCCCAATTACACACAGACCTCATGCACACACACATCATACATCATCTTAACTCTACACACTACCCAGATATCATTACACACCTGTCTGTGCCACAACTCTAACCAACACCTATTCTATAGGTGGATCCACATCCAAACTGCACCTTACAGTATACGATCCTTTCAACTCCCATTCAATTCCCAAAATGATGACTACTAGTGTTAAAACCCTACCCTGAGCATTCTGTAGATAGGATCACGTTTAGACAAAGGCGATCTGGGATCTAATCAAATATTATCTCTCATAACAAGTCCTCCCTATTCAGATGGGGCTAGAGGGGACAGACTGACAGACAGGGGGCCAGGGGGCCCCCCTCCATCAAGGCCCATTAACAGCACTGACCTCCCCCCTGCTTTCTTAGTGCCCCATCTCCCCTGTCTCTCTTCTCCCTCCCTCTCTCTCGCTTCCTTCTTCTCTCTCCCTCTCTCTCCCTCTGTTCCTTCCCTCCCTCTCTTTCTAGGCCTGTCTATTTTTCTAAGACCAGAGGCGGTGTGGGGAGGGGTCCTGGAGGAGTTTCGTGATGGCTATCGATGGCTGGGCTGTTATGACTATCTTTGATAAGAAACCTAAAAAAGAGAGAGAGAGAGAGAGAGAGTGAGACAGGATGTCTCTTCCAAACACAGGCGAGACGAAGGCGAGGTGGGATTTCGACAGCGGGAGGAGAAATGTTTGGGACCTTCTGTTTGTGACGTGCCCAGCGGCAAAACAAACTGATAGGTTTTTTGAAATGGCAAAGAAAAAGGACAGACCGTGACCTTAGATTGACAGATAAAGCGAAAGTAGCCGAAGGAACGTCACACCACTCGAAATCAAATCCAAAACGTTCAAAATAATTGACACTATAAACTATGCATTTTGAACGAGGTCCTGACTAGCTGAATTATTGGGTTACTGCTAGAACAGTATTGAAATAAAATACTCATATACAGACAATGATCTCTGTCTGGATTCTGACTAAGTCATGGAGCTATCAGAACCTCTTCAGTCGGTCATTCTGAGGCCGACCCCTCAGAATCACTGTAAACAATGTTCAGCAGTCATTTTGGGCCTGTAACATTTTGAGTGTTGTACAGGGTTAGGCAGGAGCAGTTTACACACACACACACAGAGAGAGAGAGAGAGAGAGAGAGAGAGAGAGAGAGAGAGAGAGAGAGAGAGAGAGAGAGAGAGAGAGAGAGAGAGAGAGAGATAGAGAGAGAGAGAGAGAGAGAGAGAGAGAGAGAGAGAGAGAGAGAGAGAGAGAGAGAGAGAGAGAGAGAGAGAGAGAGAGAGAGAGAGAGAGAGAGAGAGAGAGAGAGAGAGAGAGAGAGAGAGAGAGAGAGAGAGAGAGAGAGATAGAGAGAGAGAGAGAGAGAGAGAGAGAGAGATAGAGAGAGAGAGCGAGAGAGAGAGAGAGAGAGAGAGAGAGAGAGAGAGAGAGAGAGAGAGAGAGAGAGAGACAGTGAGAGTATTGCTTTCAGGGGGGGGAGAGAGAGAGAGAGCAAGAGAGAGAAAGAGAGAGAAAGAAAGAGAGAGAAAGAAAGAAATAAAGAAAGAAATAAAGAGAGAGCAAGAGGGGGAGAGCCCTATGCGTGCCCCGTAGGTCTAGTCATAATATGAACTTTCCAGAGGAAAACGCTTTCCGTGGTATTGTGCCATGTAGCGTGTGCCTCGCCTCTCTAATCGGCTAATGTTTCTTCTCGCGTACTGGACTAGAGGAGGAAAAAGAGAAGGAGAGAGCGAGAGGGGGGAGAGAAAGAGAGAGAGATATGGATTGCATGGGCAGAACGCTGGGGATAATCGGCCTCCCACACACAATACACGAGATTGAGTGTGCATGTGAGAGAGCCAGTGAGCCAGTGCATGGCGTGCACACATTCGCCAGTGTTCCACAAGTCTATGGATAAATCCAGCAACTGCATATGACGGTTGTCTCAGTCAGCCTACATACTGTACGGTACACCCTGTCCGAAGTGGCTGCCTCCAAACTATACCCAACCTTTTAGTGACGTGATTAGCTCAGAGTGCGTAATTACATGTGAAGGTAATGCTATATAATATCCAACTATATATGTGATTGACCAAAACGCCAGCCTGCTGAAATAAGAAGCCGACCCGGGAAGATTCTGGTCTGATTAGCTGTGCGGTGGAGAGAGACAGAGGGAGGGGGAGAGAGAGAGAGGGAGGGTTAGAGAGAGAGAGAGAGAGAGAGAGAGAGAGAGAGAGAGAGAGAGAGGAAGGAGAGAGAGAGAGAGACAGAGAGAAAAAATTATTCACTCCATGAGCTTACTGAAGCAACTTCAATATCCTCTAATGTCATGTTGAAATTAACATTAATAGTTCAATACGGCTAGCTGCACACTTCTTCCATTTCCATATTGTGTGGCGTGACCAAACAGGCGCGCTCCGTCAGATGGATAGGGGGAGGCAGCACCGAAACGCTGATACCTCCAGTAATCAGTTGGATTTTCCAATGTTGGCGACCAATGCATTTTAAAGAGACGACGGTGGGCCGGTTCAAAGATGAGGTCCAATGGTAGTAGGAGATGCAAATGGAAAGAGTATCTTCGTTTGGCGGCTAGATGGTCTCACCGGGCTAAAGAGCCGAGGACGAGGAGTCTCTAGCACCGTTCACTTACCTCTCTCAAGGTTGCGTCACAGAAAAGGACCCTTAATTCTTCAACACGTTTTTTTTCATTCAGACTCAATCAGAATATTTACCTCTCTCTGCAGGTACTTAAACAAGCTACAAACTGGGTACAAGAGCTAAATCACAAAGTTAAGATGTCTAAACGTTGACAGAACGTCAAAACTACGACCTACCTCCCATCCGAAGGAGCCGTCTTTGACTGTGGCGCTCTGCAGTGCGCTGTGAGGTCCGAAGCACTCTCCTATCCCGATCCGAGTTTTGGCCCATATCCCCAGGCCCGCTCCGGGGACTGAGGACTCGCGCAGCTCCAGGTCACTGGGGATGGGAATATCGTCGGGAATGTAGACGGGCACCTCATAGGGCGAGCCTTCCTTGGGCGTGAAGGGGTCTTCGTTGTGGTGATGGTGGTGCCCATGGTGGCTGTGGTGATGGTGGTTGTTGGGGTGTGGTGATGGGGGTCCTACAGGGATGGGGGACATGATGCTGTCCTCGGTCTCCTCCTCGCCACTCTCGGCCCCTCCCGCCAGGAGGTGGGGCTCTGTCTCGTACATGCTGTCCACTGGCTCACTGTCATCTGAGAGAGACGAAGAGAAAGAGAGAGTTAGTTTTGTATCTTATATTCAACCTTTCTTTAACCACACAAGTCAATTGAGAATCAGAGAGAGAGAGAGAGAGAGAGAGGAGAGAGAGAGAGAGAGAGAGAGAGAGAGAGAGAGAGCGCCAAGAAGGGCCTTCTATGCCATCAAAAGGAACATAAAATTCGACAAACCAGGATCTGGCTAAAAATACTTCAATCAGTTATAGAACCCATTGCCCTTTATGGTTCTGAGGTCTGGGGTCCGCTCACCAACCAAGAATTCACAAAATGGGACAAACACTAAATTGAGACTCTGCATGCAGAATTCTGCAAAAAGATCCTCTGTGTACAACGAAAAACACCAAATAATGCATGCAGAGCAGAATTAGGCCGATACCCGCTAATTATCAAAATCCAGAAAAGAGCCGTTCAATTCTATAACCACTTAAAAGGAAGCGATTCCCAAACCTTCCATAACAAAGTCATCACCTACAGAGAGATGAACTTGGAGAAGAGTCCCCTAAGTAAGCTGGTCCTGAGGCTCTGTTCACAAACACAAACAGACCCCAAAGAGCCCCAGGACAACAACAACAACAACACAATTAGACCCAACCAAATCATGAGAAAACAAAAAGAGAATTACTTGACACATTGGAAAGAATTAACAAAAAAACAGAGCAAACTAGAATGCTATTTGGCCCTAAACAGAGAGTACACAGTGGCAGAATACCTGACCACTGTGACTGACCCAAACTTAAGGAAAGCTTTGACTATGTACAGACTATTAAGAAAGGCCGCCGTAGGTAGACCTGGCTCTCAAGAGAAGACAGACTATGTGCACACTGCCCACAAAATGAGGTGGAAACTGAGCTGCACTTCCTAACCTCCTGCCAAATGTATGACCATATTAGAGACACATATTTCCCTCAGATTACAGAGATCCACAAAGAATTAGAAAACAAACCCAATTTTGATAAACTCCCTTATCTACTGGGTGAAATACCACAGTGTGCCATCACAGCAGCAAGATTTGTGACCTGTTGCCACAAGAAAAGGGCAACCAGTGAAGAACAAACACCATTGTAAATACAACCCATACAATGGGGAAAAAGGTATTTAGTCAGCCACCAATTGTGCAAGTTCTCCCACTTAAAAAGATGAGAGAGGCCTGTAATTTTCATCATAGGTACACGTCAACTATGACAGACAAATTGAGATTTTTTTTCTCCAGAAAATCACATTGTAGGATTTTTAATGAATTTATTTGCAAATTATGGTGGAAAATAAGTATTTGGTCACCTACAAACAAGCAAGATTTCTGGCTCTCACAGACCTGTAACTTCTTCTTTAAGAGGCTCCTCTGTCCTCCACTCGTTACCTGTATTAATGGCACCTGTTTGAACTTGTTATCAGTATAAAAGACACCTGTCCACAACCTCAAACAGTCACACTCCAAACTCCACTATGGCCAAGACCAAAGAGCTGTCAAAGGACACCAGAAACAAAATTGTAGACCTGCACCAGGCTGGGAAGACTGAATCTGCAATAGGTAAGCAGCTTGGTTTGAAGAAATCAACTGTGGGAGCAATTATTAGGAAATGGAAGACATACAAGACCACTGATAATCTCCCTCGATCTGGGGCTCCACGCAAGATCTCACCCCGTGGGGTCAAAATGATCACAAGAACGGTGAGCAAAAATCCCAGAACAACACGGGGGGACCTAGTGAATGACCTGCAGAGAGTTGGGACCAAAGTAACAAAGCCTACCATCAGTAACACACTACGCCGCCAGGGACTCAAATCCTGCAGTGCCAGACGTGTCCCCCTGCTTAAGCCAGTACATGTCCAGGCCCATCTGAAGTTTGCTAGAGTGCATTTGGATGATCCAGAAGAGGATTGGGGAGAATGTCATATGGTCAGATGAAACCAAAATATAACTTTTTGGTAAAAACTCAACTCGTCGTGTTTGGAGGACAAAGAATGCTGAGTTGCATCCAAAGAACACCATACCTACTGTGAAGCATGGGGGTGGAAACATCATGCTTTGGGGCTGTTTTCTGCAAAGGGACCAGGACGACTGATCCGTGTAAAGGAAAGAATGAATGGGGCCATGTATCGTGAGATTTTGAGTGAAAACCTCCTTCCATCAGCAAGGGCATTGAAGATGAAACGTGGCTGGGTCTTTCAGCATGACAATGATCCCAAACACACCGCCCGGGCAACGAAGGAGTGGCTTCGTAAGAAGCATTTCAAGGTCCTGGAGTGGCCTAGCCAGTCTCCAGATCTCAACCCCATAGAAAATCTTTGGAGGGAGTTGAAAGTCTTTGTTGCCCAGCGACAGCCCCAAAACATCACTGCTCTAGAGGAGATCTGCATGGAGGAATGGGCCAAAATACCAGCAACAGTGTGTGAAAACCTTGTGAAGACTTACAGAAAACGTTTGACCTGTGTCATTGCCAACAAAGGGTATATAACAAAGTATTGAGAAACTTTTGTTATTGACCAAATACTTATTTTCCACCATAATTTGCAAATAATATTCATTAAAAATCCTACAATGTGATTTTCTGGAGAAAAAAATTCTCATTTTGTCTGTCATAGTTGACGTGTACCTATGATGAAAATTACAGGCCTCTTCATCTTTTTAAGTGGGAGAACTTGCACAATTGGTGGCTGACTAAATACTTTTTTTCCCCCACTGTATGTTTATTTATTTTCCCATTTGTATTTTAACTATTTGCACATTGTTACAACACTGTATATATACATACTATGACATTTGAAATGTCTTTATTCTTTTGGAACTTCTGAGTGTAATGTTTACTGTTAATATCTATTGTTTATTTCACTTTTGTTTACTATCTACTTCACTTGCTTTGGCAATGTTAACATACATTTCCCATGCCAATAAAGCCCTTAAATTGAAATTGAATTTAATTGAATTGAGAGGGAGATAGAGAGAGAGAGCCAGAGAGAGAGAGAGAGAGAGAGAGAGAGAGAAATTACTACAAAGTATATATACGTCTTCAGAGTGAGAAAAATATGCTTGACATTCACTGCAGTATCTTGATCTCTCTCAACAATAGGACTATATACCAATATCACCAAAATACTAACTATATTTTGTAGACAGGACTTTTCTAGACAGTATCACCAATAGCACGTAACCATAGAGGTCACTAGGCCCGTTCTACTAACTGACTCACTCAACCCAAACAAGCGAAAGACGGAAAAACTAAAAAGCCTTCAAACCCAGTTAGGGCTGCCTTCCCACAGTATTCCCAGTGAGGACATTCCTCACCGTCAGAGAAGGACCTGATGGGACATGGTGTTCCATTCAGTCACAACCACCAACATTCACTGCAGGGTCATCTTACAGATAATGGGGGAGAAATGACCCAGGCATTGCCAGTCACTCGCCAGTTTAGATTAGTCACCTATGTTTGTCACTGTTCTGTGGCTGACAGCGTAATTGCGGCGTTCGGGATTCCACCTTCCAGAGTCAGCGACAACGATGACGACAAATAATTAGAGGGGCACGAGTCTAGCTACGCACACTAACCTCCCTCTCGCAGTCACGGTCAGATCACTTGGAGATATACAGACACATATTTTGGAGCAAAAGTTGGAAAGATATGCCACTGAGTAAATGAAAATGAACAAAACAATTCAATGACGAAACTCTTGTTATAGGTAGCAGATATCTTTCTGGTGCAAGTGTCATGCCGCTACAAAAAGTGGAAAATCTCGGAATTAAAAGCCACGTCAATACTCACGGGCAGCACTCACATGTAACAAACCCGTTGATTTTGCTGATACCAAACTCAAAACACTTTATAGGTTGCCTGTACAACGGAGGGAGCAGGCAGGCTGTAGCGTGGCAGCGTGGAGAGGAGTGGACAAGTCCTGGTGTCTTTTGCTAGAAGCACTAACTGCAGTTTGCTATCCAAACACAGGCCGGGAAATCAGTCCAAACTAGGCTCCGCAATTACTGCAGGAGTGTTTCCAATCAGCCGGCTCCCTCCTCCTCACGACCGGCCCTGCCAACAACATAACACCGCTTTAGGCCTAACTGAGGCTGGCCTGGCGCTCGCATCCACAGCCATTGAATTCTTAAGCCAAATTCAAAACATAAAGACGGGAGATTTAGCTAGTTGAATTCGCTTACTTCTACTTACTGTTTTATTTATTCGTTTATTTGTCAGGGACCATGTACAACATGCCATTGCACCAGATTTAGCTAGATAGATAATTTTAATCTGTAGTTCCTGGGCAGAAAACAATCAACATCAATACATTGTTACAATAATACAATATAACACATTATTAAAATACCTATCTGTAAAAAAAGTCAAAATATACAAATCGACAATATAATGATAATATTACATCAGAGTTTAAATGTCCCTTGGTCCTACAGTATCTAACATCGTAAGAGTCACTGTTGAGTGAGGATACTCCACAAACCAGTATGATCCAGTTTAGAGCCTAATGACCTAATCAACTTATCAGTTGCACAACTTTCAGATCACAAGCATTTTGTTGAACCTGAGATAACAGCTGCAAATCTGTGTACGCGACCAATAAACTTTGATTTGATTTGACTTTGAAACATTAGATCAAGAGCTGTTCATGATGATCCTTACTGTATTTAATGTACGAACAGAAAGTCTCCGAAGATAGACATTGGAATGACGAAATTGAGGAGAATGGAACATTGGATAATTGACACCAAGGAGTATCTGAAATCAATTATCTGCTTTCGCTCCAATAAACGCTTGGGTTTTGGCTCGTAAAATCGAGAGAAAAAATAATTGCTGAATTAACGGATATGTAAGTCTAGAATGTAAAGGTGAAGTATGAAAGCACTGTGACAGGCTCTCAGCGACTGGCAAGAGAGCGTCCTGAGAGATCCGGGAAACTTGTCATATAAAAGCTGGGCAGTAAAACGAAGGCTTTTATGACCGATTTTGCGTCATCCAGAGGATTTTTTTTTTGGGGGGGGGAGAAACGTTTTACCAATTTTTTTTAATGATCACGGTTTCATAGGGGCCTAGACCAGGCGGGCAATTAAGCAAAGGGGAACATATGCGCCAGCAGTAGCTTCCACTTTTCACAGATCAATTAAACTTTTATAACCCCGGCCTATCTGGTGCAGTTTTCAAGAATCAAAAGTGTTTTCGAACCACTAAAAACTTTTTTTCTCTCCCCTTTCGCTGGCACCCGACCCATCTAGCGCAATTTGAACAACCGAAGAGAGGGTTGGAAAATCTATTAAATACTGTTAGACTTTAAGAGCCTCGAAGCAGAAACACACAGATCACTACCTCGAAATTGAGCAGCGAGAAGGGTGGAGGGGGGGGGGGGGAAGTAACGTCCCTAATTTTAATGAACAAAACATTATTTGTGTAAGACAGAAACCACTGGAGCGAGTGCCAAGCGAAAACACAATGTGATTTAAAGGAGACTTGTGGCCAGGAGTTAAGATCCTCCGAGCTCAGTTCCCTTATTCATAAAAATTCACCTAAAAAAAGGGAAAGTTAAAATTAATCACCACAGAAAAAAACTCCTCTTCCCTCCTTTTTCACTGTGACATTCTAGTCGATGGCTTGGCCATGTTCGACCATGAAATTCACTACAAATAAAAAGGGAAGGAGGGAGAGAGAGAGAGAGAGAGAGAGAGAGAGAGAGAGAGAGAGAGAGAGAGAGAAGTAAGCAGGAACATAATGAAGGGGCCAGGAAGAGGAGGAGGAAAGCTAAAAACTGACGTGAGACGGCTGAGCCGAGACGTTCTTTACTTGTGTGTTTGGCTTTGGTCTCTGAAGAGGAGTGAGATGTTAGCACTGTCTCCCGGAGGGCTGCTTAAAAAACCTCAGCCAGATAGTGCCTTCCTTTCTCCCTCCACCATGTTGTTCTTTCTCTCCCCGTCTCTCTTTTCACAGGGAACTATTTATCCTGATTACATCAGGGGTCAATCATTAATTCGCACCTTGGGGGTCCTGGCGTTGGCTGGGCCTACAATGGGCCGCTTGTTTGGCCCGTGTTATTCCACTGGAAACTACCGTGCGTCCAGAGAACCCGGCGACATGAAGGCATCAGATTTATTTTATAAATTGTAAATGCACTCCTTTAAACAGGCCCCTGTTATTGCTAGCCATGCTGGAAAACAAAGAGACTTTGGGTGTTCTCTCTCTATCCCATCATGGATGTTTTTAGATTTTATTAAAGCTGTACTATTTAATGTTGTAATGATAATTGATCATGTATGCTATTTGCTGAATTATATCTCTCAAAAAAGTATTTACTAACTTGGCATTTCCAGAAAGGATATTAAATATCCAAAAATATTCTCCAAGGATTTCACACACTTGCCCGTTTCAGTGTTCTTCAGTGTATTCATACTGAGCCAGCAAACCATGATAATATACTCATTAGCACAATTAAGACAGGTTTGACAAGGAACAGCTCATTTAGATTTCTTAGAGCAACAAGACTTATTTACAACATTGGCGAGAAAGAAACAAACCCGTCCCCCCACTTTATAAAATATATAATTGCAAAAATATTAACAAAAAAATACATGAAACATCGTCCAATGATAGCAAAACATGGCAGATAAAATATTCAATTAGTGATTGCAACACTTGACTCGAAAAATAACCGTGACGTACATAGCCTACCTATGAGCATTGAAAATAAATAAATAGATGATGATATGTAGGCTATAGCATAGAAATAAGAATGAATAGAATGGGCTTGTAAGCTCTAACCCTGGCAATTTGACTGCTAAACTCATGGGTACACTCGCAATGGCAGCCTGGTATTGTGATGCAATCATTTCCTTTGTATTTTGGAATGTTCTATCAACTGATGCTGGATTGCCATGGTAATATAGAATGTTCATTCATATGATGCTAACTGATGTGGCTCATGCAATGGAATGTCTTTTTTGTAATGTCAGTTGACTCAACAAATCACAGCACAGATTGAAGGGTACACTTCCTGCTTTTACGTCCTGGCATGGGTACACTTAAAATGGCTGCCAGTCCACCAATTATGCCATCATTGACTTGAATGGAGACGCCCTTTCTATTCATT
Source organism: Coregonus clupeaformis (assembly GCF_020615455.1). Classification (NCBI taxonomy): domain Eukaryota; kingdom Metazoa; phylum Chordata; class Actinopteri; order Salmoniformes; family Salmonidae; genus Coregonus; species Coregonus clupeaformis. Next base: position 36,034,008 of record NC_059215.1, on the reverse strand, counting down.
CTTATTTCTATGGTCTACAGGTCTACATAGTACATGGTACACTCTACTAGGGAATGTCAAAGGAAAATATGAAAATGTTATCAAACAATGCAACGCTTAAAAAAAAAATACTAAGCAGTGATGACCGTTGCCAGGTAATCAATGTTACTATAGTAACATTGACGAGTAAAGTCTTCATCAAAAGGACATTAAAGCGAAAATCTGAAAATCACAGTGTACTCCAACAGGTTCAAGGCTCTGTTTAATCAGCCCCACTAAAGAGTGAGACGTGGAGAGATAGAGATCTGCAGCAATTTTCTGCAGTCTGCATCCACTCACACAAACACATGTTCCTTGTGGCACAGGGACTTGTCTCGGTGATGCCGTCTCGTTTTAGTGGAGCAGCTTTAGCACTGGCTGGCTTAACTGGGTGGTAGAATGCACTCTTCTTTGTGTGTATGTGTGTGTAGCATGAAGACTAGTATGGTCTAGTCAAGCCGTACTTTTGAGACATTCGGCTTACATTAAATCAAACATGCAGTGCAAAAAATCTCTGCAGCATGTGTGCAATGGCATTAAAATGAAAACATTTGTTTAGTTTAGTTTCACCCCGTTGGGAACCCAATTGCATCACCTCAAATGTGTACAATGTTATTTGCAGCACGGTGCTGGTTCGATTGAATTCCTGCCATTGCTTCTGGATCAGTTCAGTTGGGCCTGAACTGCAATGAAGGGCCAAATGTATGGTTAACTCTACCCTCTAATGCGGTAAGAAAATCCAAAATAAAGAAATGTGCGTTGGAGTACTACCGTATGACTAGAATAATACAAATGAGTGGAATTGGATGGCTGTTGCTCAGTGATCGGGCCCTCCCAGTCCAGTGCACACAGAGACTGTATCATTGTCTCAGAGTAAGTCAATATTTCAATTCCGAGGTCCGTTCCTGATGAAAAGCGAGTATCAAGGGAAAACGTACAAATATGCAATATTCCTCCCGCTCTAAATATGGGGAGAAAAAGTTCCTCTGGTGAAAGGGGTGGTGGTGGTTAGGGTGGGAGGAGGGTGTGGGTGTGGGACCATGACAGATATGAAAAATGAGCAGGCGGCCCAGTTGCGCAACAAACTTACAAACATTTGATGTGGGGGTGGGGAGGGGGTGCTGCCTAATCTGGCGCTCGCAGCCCCACCTCCCCAATAATCCACAAAATATCGCTCCATTTAGCGGAGTTATTGGTATCGTTAGGGCCACAAACGAGAAACTCTTACCTGTTTCTCTTTAATCAGGCCCTTTGATGATGGTTCTGTCTTAACAAAGAGCCTTAATCGGCCCAGATTTTTATGGGAGGAAAAAAGAGAGGCGGCAGTAAAAATCTAAAGAGCGCAGAGAAAGAGAGAGAGAAAGACAGAGAGAGAGGGAGAGAAAGAGAGAGAGAGGGAGAAGGAGAAAAGGGGAGAGAGACACAGAGAGAGAGGGAGAAGGTGGGGGAGAAAGGGATGAAACTATGTGTGTGCTTTTCCATGGCGGTGGGTTTTTCATGATGACGTACAGTAGGACGGTAGTGAAAGAGAGAGAGAGGGTTGGTGGGAGGAGAGGAGGAGGGGGGAGCTGCACAGGAGACGGTCAACTACAATATTGGCTAGCCTCTCCAGAAACACACACTGTTTCCCCTTGTAAAAGCAGCGGGGAACATTTCCAAGTAACACTTAAAGTAGCAATATTGCTTCTCCAGAGCGGGGGCGGGTGCCCGCCCACGGGGGCCTGGGGGTGAGATTTCAGCCCCCCCCCCACCCCACCCCCCCACCCCAAAAAGGCCTGGGTTACTCCTGGTGCATGAAAAAATAAGAAAGAAGAAACTTCCACTAACTCGGGCTCTTAAAGCATGACTTACTGTGGATACCTCAGAGATCTGACACACACACACACAGCTCTTTTAGAGAAGCCGCAGACTGCTTGATAAATGTATGTGTGGGTCCCATCGGTGCAAGCAGTGATATACTAAGGGGGGTGTGTGTGTGTGTGCGTGCGCACGTGTGTGCATGCATGTTTTATCCTTACTCAAGAGATTTGGACATGCAGTGGTGAGTATTAAGAGACTTGACCTTGACAACAGGGCATAGGAGTGAGTGTACAATAACAGTTTGGAGAACCTTTACCAACTCTACTATACACACTACCTTTAACATAAGGCCTAAGCTCTAGAAATATTTCTAAAAGGACAGTGGACAGTGGACACATTTCAAGAGTGAAACCTATAGGATTCTTCAATGATTGCATTTGTTTCTGCATTCCGAATGGGGAAGGAATCTGTGTGTGCAAGTTGCTCTGATTGGGCTGATATATTGATGTATCCTTTGTGTTGAGCAGCTGAGAGCTACTACTGCCTGGCCGAGTGAGACAGAACCTTTACAAGCCTCCAGCCAAATGGAAGAGAGCCCCACCTCCTGCAGTGGAGAGCAGGTGTGTGTGTGTGTGCATGTGTGTTTAGTGTGTATGTTGCATTTGTGTGTATAACGTTTAGCTTGTGTGTGGTTGTGTGTGTGTGTGTGTGCTTCGTTTAGTGTGTGCATAACGTTTTGTGTGTATGTGTGTGTGTGTATGTGTGTGCGCGTGGTTTAATGTGTATAACGTTCAGTGTGTGTGTGTGTCCTGCTGTCAGCCACTATATTGCCCCTGTGGTCAGAGGAGCTCCCTAGGGACTTCCAGCCCGGCCTGGCCAGACATTTATTAACAGGCCAGATTAATAGCATTGCGAAAAGACATTTTCACAAACATGATAAATATTAATAATAATCAATAGAAAATTACATTTGCCAAATTGAGTTGCAACCATCACCCAGGGGGAGGGAGAGAGAGAGGGAGGGAGGAGGAAGGGAAAGCGTACAATCCATCCATACAGCCAAAGGGAGAGAGAGAGGGAATGGAAAGGAGGGATACAACAGAAGTTAATATGGACCAGCAGAACGCTGTCTGGTTAATGACTGAAGATTGTAGTACCTCACACACACACACTTCTATGTTGTTTCTGCTGTTAGGATGCACATCCAACCATTCCCCAGGTAGATGTAAAAATAGCATATGAACAGAATAATAGAAATAGAAATAATAGAATGGTCATGGAAGAAAGCTTGATTGGAACAATAAGGATGTTATTGGCTATGCTGATCCACCAGACAGATGCAATTCACACTAGTTATTTCCTCTGGTGAACAGATAATTAAAGAACTCTAGACTAGGGGAATAAATGGTTTACTTTACGACGTACACAAAAAAACAATTTTGTTACTATTAATTCAAGTGATGTCAGCATCGGGGATACGCGTTCGCAATTATCAACACATTGCTCATGGCACAACACCAGGAATGTGTTTTGCGGTGTGAACGTGTGTGCGCGCGTTTCCTTCCTCTTTCCTTCAGTCATCCCCTCTCCCTCCATCTCCCCTCCCATCCCTTCAATCCATCTCTCTCTCTCTCTCTCTCTGTCTCTCTGCATGTACTTACACAGCCAGATCCTGTCCATTGTGAGTGACGTACAGTCCACTCAGAGTGCAGTGAGTGACAGCTAGAGAGGCTGTAGAGGAGAGTGCCCATGCAGGAGGTAAACCTCCCCATAGTAGCCTGCACAGTCTTCCTCTGTGTGTGTGTGTGTGTGTGTGTGTGTGTGTGTGTGTGTGTGTGTGTGTGTGTGTGTGTTGTGTCCACCACCACCTCCTCACAGAACCCTTTCATACACCCTATCTGCTTTTCAGCTAAATAATTCTTTGTTACATGAAAAGTATTTTTAAAGCAATTTGAGTTTGTTTGTTTTTTACATTTATCATTACATTTGAAGTATTACGTAGTGCAGAGTGGCTGATTGGGGAATCGCTATTCTTTCTCAAGACTTTTTGAACGGGCAACAATCTGCCTTTGCATATTATAAGACCAGTGTGTGTTTGTTTAATAGTACCAAATAAGAGGATAGAGAGAGAGAGAGAGAGAGAGAGAGAGAGAGAGAGAGAGAGAGAGAGAGAGAGAGAGAAGCGAGAGAGAGAGAGAGAGAGAGAGAGAGAGAGAGAGAGAGAGTGTGTGTTTGTTTAATAGTACCAAATAAGAGGAGAGAGCGAGAGAGAGAGAGAGAGAGGGGAGAGAGGGGGAGAGAGAGAGAGAGAGAGAGAGAGAGAGAGGGAGAGAGAGAGATGGGGGACAGAAGGAGCGAGGAGCCATCCAGCGTCTCCAGAGCCCATGTCCCCATGTCCATTCACTATACAGCTTCATTTAGCAACCCACTGGGAACGAAGACATCCATCCCCGAAACGAGGGAGCGAAACAGCGAAAGAGAGAGAGAGAGACATAGAAAGAAAGAGAAAGAGCGAGGAGAGAGAGAGGGAGAAAGAAAAGAAAATGCATACATTTTTATTAACAGGGAGAGGGACCGAGAGAGAGAGAGAGAGAGAGAGAGAGAGAGAGAGAGAGAGCGCTTCGACATCCATTGGGTTCGATGGGGCTTGTGCTCGGCACCGCTCCGCTATCTGACTCGGTGGAAATGATTTTCACCTCTGCCACGGGATGCAGCCTCCCCACATACATCACCCGCTTACTCCCAGCCCGCTCCCGGCTCCCCGCTCCCAGTCATTAGCCAGTGAATTAACGGCAATCCACGGTGCTATTAATCACAATGACAAAAGTGTTAGCACAGCCGCTGACCTGCCTGGAGGACTGGGACCACGCTGGGGAGGGAGGAGGGGGAGGAGGAGAGAGAGAAGAGAAGGTGCGATGGGTGGGTGGATGGAGAAAGTAGACTATAATGGAGAGAAGAGAGGAGATAGAGAAGGGATTTAAAAGGAAGCGAACAGTACAATAGAACAGAAAGATAAATAGGGGGGGGGGAATAAAAGCACTTCTCTCTGAGAGGCAGACAGAATAAACCATAACCCAAAGACTGGGACTGAAAAACACACTTCAGTACAGCCATTAGTACACCTCTATTCAAAATGAAGCTGACAGTGCAATACACACACACACACACACACAAATTACACACACACACACACACAGAAAAGAAGGGACCCTATGCATGTAGTGATGTGTGTAGAGACACTGACTAACTGGTCAGGCCTGGGGCCAGAGGCCAGAACACTTGTCATGTCAGCGGAGGGAAAGTTCAGGGACGCCGGGAGGAAAACTGCTCACTCAGACCAAAAGCAATAGTCATTATCAAAGATTGGGCCCTATATTCCAAACAACCCCCGTGCCAAGATACAGAGAAATGTTCACAAATGTGTTGAATAAAAACAGAGTGAAAAACTGAAGAAATAACTGAATATATGACATAGTAGTAAGGCACACACACACACAAATAGCAGTGTTTGAGGAGAAGACCACTGGATCTGTATTGGTGTGTGTGTGTGCATGCGTGTGTCTGTATGTGAGTGAGAGACAGAGAGCAGTCAGGTCAGCTCTGTTAAGGCAGGGGGCTCAGTAAGCCGTCCTCTACGGTGGGGTGCCCTAATCATAGCGTTCTGGCTCATTGCGCAGCCCTCGTGTGTGTGTGTGTGTGTGTGTGTGTGTGTGTGTGTGTGTGTGTGTGTGTGTGTGTCATGTGCCTAGGGCTCTGCCATAGGTTCCCAGTATGTGTATCAACTGAGTGCGAGGGTGTATCTGTGTGGATAGATTCCGTGGGTGTGTGTCTGTGTGGATGGATTCCGTGGGTGTGTGTCTGTGTGGATGGATTCCGTGGGTGTGTGTCTGTGTGGATGGATTCCGTGGGTGTGTGTCTGTGTGGATGGATTCCGTGGGTGTGTGTCTGTGTGGATGGATTCCGTGGGTGTGTGTCTGTGTGTGTGGGTGTGTGAGAGCACCAGAGAAAAAGAGAGCTGCCAGTGGGAAAGCTGTCACAGGAAACACAAAATCGGCCGCGAGCAGCCGTCGATAAATCATAAAATCTGTTCAAAATGACTTTTATTTGGAAAATTGATATTAATTCCGTTCAGTCCTTTAGTCAGCCTGTAATAAAATATTTTATTTCAATGGGAAAACCTGGTTAAAGTACAAAAGTGTTTTTTGGTCAGAATCTGGAGAGAGAATTCAATGAAAAGGATTGATACAAAAGTTACTCTTAGCTCTATTCTCAATTTCAGGCTTAATCAATGAATGACTGAGGGAAGATTCAGCATTTGAATGAACATCACTGATCCATCACTCCTAAATAAATAAAAATGTCACAGAAGTTAGGTTGTTGGCTATTTCAGGTATTACGTGTTTTCTACAGTGGTGGCATAACAATGAATTGAAAGTATTGTATTGTTCATCGACATGTCTCCTGTGTACACCAGCTCAATCCCATTCACATAACTGTACGATCCGGGACCTGATGACTTATACAAATTAACGACTGGGAAGGTATTGGTACGGTTCATAGGGATATACACAGAAAGAAAGAGAGAGCGAGAGAGGGAGAGGGAGAGAGAGAGAACTACATTATTCAGCATCACCCTCAGCTCACTGCCCTGAGTGTCTCCGTCATTGTGACTCTGCTCTCGCTCCATCACCTGGGTCGTATACATTTTGGCACACAATCGCAAAACGTTTTGCGACGGAAAACAAAAATGATCATTTCTCATCGGAAAAGTCTGTGTAGCCCTTTCTTGTTTCAATCCGTTTTCTTCCGTTTGGTGCCTAATGAACATGACCCCTACACCTCAGGTGGGCCCTATTCATCATCCCACACATTTCAACACACTGTCAGGGTGGATGTCCGTCCAATAGGAGGGAGCTCCTAATCCACTTAACATCAAGTCAACTTAACTAACAGCTAACAGCCATGGAGCCTAGCCTACCCAATACCCAGGCCTGAGAGGTGTTAGAGGGACCAGAGTTAGAGGGACCAGAGATAGAGGGACCAGAGATAGAGGGACCAGAGATAGAGGGACCGGAGATAGAGGGACCAGAGATAGAGGGACCAGAGATAGAGGGACCACTAACTCAGGGAATCACTCACTATAGTGTGCATAGATCGCAAGCCATAGTAAGTCAATAGGGCTAACTGGCTAGATACTACTGTTAGTAAATAGCCAGATAGCCACAAAGAATTGTTAGATATTCTTGTGGCTTTGCATAACATTCGTTTTAGGTATTTTTAGCATGTTAAACTATCTGGTTAGCTAGAATATTACGATTCACATATAGCTAGCTGATATTTATGAAGTAAAACGTTTGCTTTGTGTATATCTTGTTTCGTCTCTATTGCCATTGTCCTAGCTGGAAGGTTTAGTGAATGGGTCCATAGTAAGTTAATAGGGCTAACTGGCTAGCTAGCTAGCCACGAATAATTGGTAGCTAGCTACCAGTGGAGGCTCCTCAGAGGAGGAAGGAGAGGATCATTCTACTCAATGAATTTCATAAAAATAAAAATAGTGAAACATAAAAAAAGTTATCCTTTTTAGATAAAACTATACTAAATATATTCACGTCACCAAATAATTGATTAAAACATACTGTTTTGCAATGAAGGTCTACACTAACCTCAACAGCACTCTGTAGGGTAGCACCATGGTGTAGCCGGAGGACAGCTAGTTCTCGTCCTCCTTTGGGTACACTGACTACAATATAAAACCTAAGAGGCTCGTGGTTCTCACCCCCTTCCATAGACCTACACAGTAATTATTACAACTTCCGGAGGACGTCCTCCAACCTATCAGAGATCTTGCACCATTAACTGACATGTTGTCCACCCAATCAAAGGATCAGTGAATTAATCTAGTACTGAAAGCATAAGCTAGCTAGCACTGCAGTGCATAAAATGTGGTGAGTAATTGACTCAAAGAGAGAGAAAGACAATAGTTAAACAGTTTTGAACAAATACATTTCTTCAAAAATGAAGGAGAAGCAAGAGAGAGAGAGAGGAAGAGAGAGAGCTAGCTATGCTGAACAAAAATATAAACGCAACATGCAACAATTTCAACGATTTTACTGAGTTACAGTTCATATAAGGAAATCAGTCAATTGAAATAAATAAATGAGGCCCTAATCTTTGGATTTCACATGACTGGGCAGGGCCGCAGCCATTGGTGGGCCAGGGAGGGCATAGGCCAACCCACTGGGGAGCCAGGCCCAGCCAATCAAAATGAGTTTTTCCCCACAAAAGGGCTTTATTACAGACAGTAATACTCCTCGGTTTCATCAGCTGTCCGGGTGGCTGGTCTCAGACAATCCGGCAGGTGAAGAAGCCGGATGTGGAGGTCCTGAGCTGGTGTGTTTACACATGGTCTGCGGTTGTGAGGCCGATTGGTCGTACTGCCAAATTCTCTAAAATGACGTTGGAGATGGCTTATGGTAGAGAAAGGAAAATGTAATTATCTGGCAACAGCTCTGGTCGACCTTCCTGCAGTCAGCATGCCCAATTGCACGCTCCCTCAAAACTTGAGAAACTGTGGCATTGTGTTGTGTGACAAAACTGCACATTTTATAGTGGCCCTTTATTGTCATGCTGTTTAATCAGCTTCTTGATATGCCACACCTGTCAGGTGGATGGTTTATATTTGCAAAGGAGAACTGCTCACTAACAGGGATGTAAACAAATTTGGTTGTAGCAACCTCATGATGGGTATAGGGAACATTTGAGTATCATGTAGTAGCCTAAACCTATCAATGTTACATTGAGCTGGGTGAATGGAATATGAATGACAGTCATCCAATATGCTGTAATAGAAATATGACCATGCTCATTAAAAAAATTATTGTCCTCCATCTTAAACAGCACCGACCGCCACTGCTAGCGACCCACAAAAAATTGACATCTACAGTACCTTGCATAACATTAGTTTTAGGTCATTTTTTCCTGTTTAACTAGCTGGCTAGCTGGATTACTTTGGTTCACATATATCTAGCTGATAATTATGAAGTAAAACGTTTGCTTTGTGTATATCTTGTTTCGTCTCTATTGTTGCCATTGTCCTGGCTGGAAGAAGGTTCAGTGAATGGGGAGATGCAGCGTGGGGTAATACAGTAGGGGGAGTGCGAGTGCTTCTCAAATGAAATGTTTTATGCGTTCTCCACACTCTCGTCCTCACAAGAACGTACTCAAATGTAATGTTTTATGCGTTCTCCACACTCTCGTCCTCACAAGAACGTCCTCAAATGTAATGTTTTATGCGTTCTCCACACTCTCATCCTCACAAGAACGTACTTAAGAGATCTTCCTCAGAGAATGCACTCGGAGGCATGAGTGTGTGAAGCACGGTAGTATGCATATTGAGAAACACCCACTGTCCAGCTAGGAGGAAAGACCAGAGAATATAGGAAAATCAAGTTTGACAAAGTTTGAGTGTCTGTCTGTGTGTGTGTGTGTGTGTGTGTGTGTGTGTGTGTGTGTGTGTGTGTGTGTGTGTGTGTGTGTGTGTGTGTGTGTGTGTGTGTGTGTGTGTGTGTGTGTGTGTGTGTGTGTGTGCACATATGTATTATGTACATACACACATTCACATAAACATATACACTACCGTTCAAAAGTTTGGGGTCACTTAGAAATGTCCTTGTTTTCGAAAGAAAAGCAATTTTTTTGTCCATTAAAATAACATCAAATTGATCAGAAATACAGTGTAGACATTGTTAATGTAGTAAATGGCTATTGTATTTTTTATGGAATATCTACATAGGCGTACATAGGCTCATTATCAGCAACCATCAGTCCTGTGTTCCAATGGCACGTTGTATTTGCTAATCCAAGTTTATCATTTTAAAAGGCTAATTGATCATTAGAAAACCCTTTTGCAATTATGTTAGCACAGCTGAAAACTGTTGTGCGGATTAAAGAAGCAATAAAACTGGCCTTCTTGAGACTAGTTGAGTATCTGGAGCATCAGCAATTGTGGGTTCGATTACAGAATCAAAATGTCCAGAAACAAATAACTTTCTTCTGAAACTCATCAGTCTATTGTTGTTCCAGGAATACCTGGAATAGTATAAAGTAATCCTTCTTCCCCCACCCCCCATAAAAAAAAGGTGGTTGTCCCACTGGCTATCATAAATTGAATGCACCAATTTGTAAGTTGCTCTGGATAAGAGTGTCTGCTAAATGATGTAAATGTAAATGTTCTGAGAAATGAAGGCTATTCCATGCGAGAAATGGCCAAGAAACTGAAGATCTCGTACAACGCTGTGTACTACTCCCTTCACAGAACAGCGCAAACTGGCTCTAACCAGAATAGAAAGAGGAGTGGGAGGCCCCAGTGCACAACTGAGCAAGAGGACAAATACATTAGAGTGTCTAGTTTGAGAAACAGACGCCTCACAGGTCCTCAACTGGCAGCTTCATTAAATAGTACCCGCAAAACACCAGTCTCAACGTCAACAGTGAAGAGGCGACTCCGGGATGCTGACCTTCTAGGCAGAGTTGCAAAGAAAAAGCCATATCTCAGACTGGCCAATAAAAAGAAAAGATTAAGATGGGCAAAAGAACACAGACACTGGACAGAGGAAGATTGGAAAAAAGTGTTATGGACAGACGAATCGAAGTTTGAGGTGTTCGGATCACAAAGAAGAACATTTGTGAGATGCAGACCAAATGAAAAGATGCTGGAGGAGTGCTTGATGCCATCTGTCAAGCATGGTGGAGGCAATGTGATGGTCTGGGGGTGCTTTGGTGGTGGTAAAGTGGGAGATTTGTACAGGGTAAAAGGGATCTTGAAGAAGGAAGGCTTCCTCTCCATTTTGCAACGCCATGCCATACCCTGTGGACGGCGCTTGATTGGAGCCAATTTCCTCCTACAGCAGGACAATGACCCAAAGCACAGCTCCAAACTATGCAATAACTATTTAGGGAAGAAGCAGTCAGCTGGTATTCTGTCTATAATGGAGAGGCCAGCACAGTCACCGGATCTCAACCCTATTGAGCTGTTGTGGGAGCAGCTTGACCGTATGGTACGTAAGAAGTGCCCATCAAGCCAATCCAACTTGTGGGAGGTGCTTCAGGAAGCATGGGGTGAAATCTCTTCAGAATACCTCAACAAATTGACAACTAGAATGCCAAAGGTCTGCAAGGTTGTACTTGCTGCAAATTGAGGATTATTTGACGAAGGACACAATTATTATTTCAATTAAAAATCATTATTTCTAACCTTGTCAATGACTACCTTTCCTAATCATTTTGCTATATTTCCTATTCAAACTCATTTCATGTATGTTTTCATGGAAAACAAGGACATTTCTAAGTGACCCCAAACTTTTGAACGGTAGTGTATATTATATGTATCCTGTTCCATATCCTCCATATGGTCACATAAAGTCTAGAATCATATTGAACCAGATGAAAGTGGATCAAGCACCAGTAGAGGTGGCGCTGCTAGAAGCTGATGTGTCACTGAATGACCCAGGAGAGATGATATCTGGGATCACTCCATTATAACCCCCCCCCCCAGCTTCCTCCAGCTGAGTAGCAATAGCTCCAATAACACACACACACACTAGCAGAAGTAGTAGAAGTGGTCTGTGGAGGAAGCCATCTTGCTTGGCGGTGAGAAGGAAGAGTGGGAAACAGATGGGAAGGAAGGCAGGAGAATGAGCAACAAGTGTAGAGGGGGAGGAGGGAGAGAGGAGGGGGGAACAATACTACCGGTCCCTCTACCTCCACCACAAACCTCGAGTCGAGAAGCGGAGGAGCGGAGACACACACACAATCAGCCGCCCAGCGCACAATACTGTATACAGCATCGCCAAACAATGGGCCCGCCACAAAGAATTCTGGGAACGGGGGCATGGCTCGCTTCTCCGCCTGCCCGGAGGCCCGCCACGGACCCCCTCTCAGAGCCCTGTC
>NC_059215.1:36009742-36017242 GCF_020615455.1 Coregonus clupeaformis | reverse complement strand
GGAATGGGAAGCATAGAAATTGAACATATAGAACATACTGTATCTACCGCTTCTTAGACTTGATATCAATGAGAATGACAGATCTATACACTATACAAATGTATATGCAAATTTGGTCGGGTCGCCCAAAAGGTTACATATTGCAGCTTTAAGACGGGGAAAATAAATGTCTATAGAAAGTTTACTAAACGTCTTGAAACACTGCCCTGGGTTGCAACTCAATATTAGGAAGGTGTTCCTAATGTTTGGTATACTCAGTGTATATTTGTAAAATGTTGACTCCTATTACTCCAAGTCACAAAAGTCAACTTGAAAACGGTTCACAAGTAGAGCATTGCTTTGGTTGGTTGGTTCTCTCCTTTAGACTGACATTGCTGCACTGTAACAAGGCTACATTTTGGCCACAACTCAAAGCAAGGATGAGCCTTAAACTGTGCTACACACACTGTCAACACGTCAACAAAAGATGTGTGAAGTGCCAACGTGTTGTAGTCTTAAGATACTATCCCGAGACAAGAAACCCTATCCCATCAGTGCCTCTGTGTCTTTCACTGTCTCGACTGTCATGACACCAACCTAAAATCACAAACAAACAAAAGTTGCAGCCACACAACTCACCTAGAGCAGACATCGTCACACACGTCCCGGGAAGAAGGTGTATGACTAGGAGCTCCCGCTTTCCATAAACCCTGGCTACCAATTAAGTGTCTGTATGTGTGTGTGTGGTTGTGTGTGTGTGTGAGTGTGTCAGGGTCTGTGCTTGTGTGTGTGTGTGTGTGTGTGTGTGTGTTTGTGTGTGTGTGTGTGTGTGAGAGAGAGAGTTGGAGTCTGTGTGTATCTGTGTGTGTCCGCATGATACTTGGAGGCCTATCTGCCTGCGCTGCAATGCTGCTAACGTGAAAGAATGTGAGTGTCAATGTGACAGAGATAGTGGAAGTGCAGGGAGACGATGAGCTGAAATAAAGGGCACCACGGAGGTCAAGCACCCAGCCGAGCAGACACACACACACACACACACACACACACACACACACACAGAAATGCACTTCCAAATATCTCCTTGTTGAGCGCTAATAACTTCACGTTTGATGATAGGCTACTGTCGAACTGAGATTGATAGAGCACACAACAGGTGAAAATATTGTCAGTGTATCTGATACAAACAGCTTTCATTTGTATGGGATGAGGACAGAAATATGCAACGATATATGCAGATATACTGGGACCCAGGACGAACGGTTAAGGCCAAACACATTGGACCAATTCAGAGGTTGGGAGAACATTCGGGAGACAATGGGGGAAATCACATTGGGCTGAAAAGTGTAGGAATGCAAGAGCCACCACTTTTACTGTCCTTCCGTCTCTTATTTCTCTCTTCCTTCCTCTCTCGCTTTGTCCCCCACTCCACTTTGTGTCCCTCTCTCCACTCCCTGTTTCTCTCTCTCTGTCTTTCCTCTCCTCCGTCTCGCTCAGGTCTTTGTCGTGCCGTCTCTCCCTGGCACCCATGACGCTGCAGCTTTGCTGGGGATCCAGACTGCAGTGTGGAGCAGACGGGAGGGGGACTGTGTCTATTCCTTTGATAGGATGATAGGATACTGGGAGGTTTGGGGTGGGAGACTAACTAAATCTGTTCCATATGACACTTACTCACATGGCCCTCCTGTCTGTGTCTGGGCACCCAGTTCGCCATGGGCGGTTGTGCAGTGGAGAGACGGGGGACTAGGTGGGGGGGTTGTGATTTCGGAGACACAAGCGGTTTGTGATGACTAGTGGCTCTGGCTTGTTATCTCTGGGTAACTCTTATACCTCCCCCCTCCCTCTCCCCTTCTCTCTCACACTCTCTGTTTCTCTCGCTCTGTTTCTCTCGCCAACACAAACCTATACAGAAATGGGATGCATTATTCTACATTCTATCAAGACAATTGGGGGGGACGGGGAGGGGGGATAGGGACAGGTACAAGGATGTCACAGCACCCACCCTGGCCATTGGGAGTTGTTACCTCCTGGGTGGCCACACTACTCATTCGCTCACTCTCTCCTTCGATTTTTTCTCTCCCTCCCTCTCTCTCGAGTGCTACAGTGCTAGTGGTGGGGGCTGGGGCTTAATCCCTCTCTGCACTAATTCCCCAGCCTGATTGGGTTTACTGGCCTTGGATCAGTGGTGTACCTGGGTCCCACACACAGAGGCTCAGTGACCCCCCTCTCCACCCCCACACCACTCCACAATCCCAAACTCCAGGCACTGCCCAGCCCCATCCCCACCCCCACCAGCCCCACGTCCCTACTAGTCCCTTGCCGGCCGGGCCGGGCCAGCGAGAACAAAAGAATGCCTTGTGTTCAAGGGGCTTAGGGACATTTTTCTAATTTTTGAACAGCTAATATCTTGCAAAAGTTGTCTAATCTCTTTATGTTTAAGTTGAGATTTGTGTGAGCTACGCCGCCTCCCCCCTCGTCCCCCTTCGGGACACTGGTGGTGCTTAATACTTGACGGCTATCTAGGCCAGTTTAATTCGGCTAGAGTACGTCAGATGGGGCTGGTGGGGGTGGGTCCATCTATCGGTATTCTGGCTGTTCTGATGTGTAAGCGTTGTGGGGTGTCAGGCGGTGGACAGGTTGCCTTAAACGGCGATGGGGGGGCGGGACCAGAACTTGTCATATAGAGTATCATATAGACCAGAGAGGGTGTTACGACAAACCTGCGTACCTTGCATCTGCTTCAGGACCAAACCTGAACCACACTGAACAATTTTACAATGTAACTGGCAGGTGACCGGATGTAGTGGCAGGTGGGTCAATACGACGTAGAATATGAGACGTCAACAACATCAAAACTGCATTAAGAGTACATATCCGGTGTGTTGCACTAAGTGTGAAACGTATATCCCCTTGCATTGTCTCAGTCGGCAGAATGGTGCAGGATTGGGTTGACTGATTTGAGGCTGAACTTTCAGCCCAGGTGTCGGGCCCTCGCCTACACCTCACACTACCTCCCCACAGTAGCCTGAGAGCGGGGTGTAATAAAACCCTGCCCTAATCACATAATTGCATACACTAAAAACCTAAATGGGAGGAGGAAGAGGAAGAGGAGGAGGAGGAAGAGCCGTTACATCATCAAACAGGGTTTAGAAAGTCGTTTGAATGAGTGACAGCTCGCTTGTCTCTTTACTTACCTTTATAAGGCGAGACAGACAATAGATACCGCAGCAGGACAATGCACTCTGACATAGGGTGCAAGTACATACTAATTCCCTAACTGAGGGATGAAAGCAGTTTGGGTTACAGGAAGCGAACCTGAGACGAAACGAGTGGCGCAGTGTGTCGAAGGTACAGGGGCCTCTACATACAGGAGCACCTGCAGGACTAGGAATTGAAGGACAGGTCAATGAGACATAGTTAAGAATAGAGGTCAAGAGTCTATCAGTGTGTGTGTGTGTGTGTGTGTGTGTGTGTGTGTGTGTGTGTGTGTGTGTGTGTGTGTGTGTGTGTGTGTGTGTTTAATGTGTAATCGGACAAAGTCATTGTTTTCAAAGGACTTTCTTTATATTTGGTCTCATATCCCTTTGGTTACCTCCTTATTATGAGATGAGCCGAGGACTTTACTTGCTCTATCTGTTTCACAGGGGGTTTATCTAGACAGAACAATGACCCATATTCCACACAAAGGGAGGCAAAGCTAGACATAGTGGCCTAGAACCATGCACTTGGCCACTCAACCCTGTCTCTATGGCACAAGCCATTCAATCAACTGAAAAAGAGTTGACTTGTTTGCGAATTGGAAAGCCGTCCAAAACGTCTTGAAAAATAGCTGTTCTCGATTAAATATCTTCTTCCACTGTGAATAAAACAAAATACATTTCCACCATATTCCTTTGTTTTGGGTTGTCCAATGAACAGGCCCCTCCTTTGACAGAGAAGGAAAACTAATAGTTTCATCGTAATGGTGTTACTGCTTGGCTGGAGCAAAAGCCTGCACCCACATCGCCCCCACATGTCTGGGGCCTGTGATGTTCTGCAGCCCTCTCACTAACAGCTGCCTCTTTAGCGGGCAGGGCAGCAGTGAGACATTCATCATCATCAGCACAACCAGGAAGGCCTGGCCGTGGCCCTGGGGCAGTGTTGACCCTAACCTCTGACCTCTACCGCTGATCTCTGGAAAGATGCACAGGCTCCGGTTCCTTCCTTCTGCCTTCTGAGGGACTACCAGGGTCTGTAGTGTGTGTGTGTGTGTTGCCAGTGTGAGGCAGGCATGTGTTGAGGCACTGCACGGCGCTACACAAAGAGAGCTGATTGGAAACAGCAGGTGAGCACAACTAACGAGCACCAGTGAATATACACATAGAGTGAAAGGGCAGAGAGAAAAGAAAAATAATTTCAGCCTTTTCCTAACCCCTTCAAATGTTCAAAAAATGCATTCAGGTGAGTAGTTGTGGGTGGGGGTTATTGCTCATCAATATTCATTTTGGGGGTGGGTAAACATATTTGTACCTGATCCCAACATTTTCTCACTAAAGCATACTTACCAGAAGTCCACTGGCACGCTCTGATAATACAATCATGTGTATCGCGAGTAAATACGGCTCTGGACAGTTAGCTTACAGTGGTAAGGCGCTGAGTTCCTGACATCTATTGCCCCATGCAGCGTAAAATAAATCAAATGTGGACTCACATTTATTGTGGTATTGTGTTGGGAATTAAAGAAAAACAATGTTTTTTAAAGAGCAATTGATGTTGTGTCATCATGTTGATTATACAATTCTATACGAACATCACCAATCTGAGGTAAAAAGGATGTGTAATTTCCCCTAATTCCATGTGGTCAAAACGTCAGCTTTTGTAATGTAGTAACGCATACTGTCCACATCATGGAAAGTAGTGTAATATACATTACATTAGATATAGCAAAATAATTCAATATCTTAATTTAGGATGATAGTAAATGAAGCAAACTCACAGATATTTTCAATAATCACATACTGTATATTTCTCACTAGTTTAACCATTTAGAGATTTAAAAAAATACTCTTATGCACAATTTAACTGGCCGCTCTAGAAAGAGCTCCGATAATGACTGCAAAGCCCATCCATTCGACTTCCCTATTCATGTTTTTTTAAGCGTTGCGTAAACCTACACGGATAAATATAGTGTGACATTTCTATAGTATCTCCTATAATAATAGCAGTCCAGTTTTGAAAACTTGGGAAATTGGCAGACCAAGCCCGTACACATTCTCTTCCCAATGCCTCATGCTTTTGGACCAGGCGTGTTGTACTGTACTGTGCACACGCTGCCTTGGAGACTGTAAAAGAAAAAGCTTTTGGGTTATTTTGGGCTCAGATATGTTGTTACCCGGACTGTTTGGCCAACTGCATGGGGCCGTGGCGGGTGAGTGGGTGGGGGAAAGAGAGTGGAAGAGAGTGAGAGAGTCTTGGCGTTGCTCCTTGCCTCTCTCCGCAGAGCAGTCAAGGAGTGGGGAGAAAATGAACATGTTGTTTGCCTTGCTAATTACAATTGTCATTACCCGTACGCTAATAAATGAGCTATGTGATGAGAGAAAAACGGGTTGCTCTTGGAAATTGGTGGGGGGGGGGTCAACACATACACACGCACAATCGTACTTGGGGTGTTGGGAGTGCTGGTGTGGTAAATTAGCACTGTTTCTTGTGTGAGTGTATGTGTGTGCTGCTCTGATGAGCTGCTCTGATTACAGTTCAGCCCATTGGTTAATGAAGGAAGCTGTTCATTGGTGTGAAGGGCAACACTGGTAAACCCAGTCAATTGTGTTCTCTCATATCATTCACTTCAGTAGAAGGGGGACCACTAACATCAATGGCAATGCTCCACATGAAGAGAGCTTTAATGTGAAGGGCCAAGGTTCTCATCTCACACTTTTAGGAGCATCTTAGTCTATATTGCATGGTTAGTATCTGGGGAGACAGCCTGAAATTAATTTATGTGTCACTATCCCACTCACTCAGCCCACGTCAATAATACCACAATTGATCCTACACTAGGCAAAACATTCACTGCAGATATCACACCTCATACAGAACAGCATGTCCTCCATTTTGTCTTTGCATTAGTTAGTCAGTCAGTCAGTCAGTCAATAAACACTCCCTCTCCTGTGCTTTTCTTCTCCATTCAGAGTAGACTAAGATAGATAAGAGAACCAAGAGGCTTGTAGTGCTAACACCACCACTGGCCAGACCAGACCAGACTAGGGTAACAGTCTAGACCAGCATGAAGTAAACAAACAGAGCCATGGTCAGTGCCAGAAACAGGGGGGTCAGTCTATTGATAACCAGGGGGTCAGGCTATTGACTAACTGACCCAGCCCTCTGTATCGAAGCTCGTCTGTATTGTACTGACCTCCATTGGCCTTCACTAATTGCATATAAGTGCTAAGATATCGGCAGACCCATTGTCGCTGCTTTCTCCTTCTCCAAATTACTAATCAAGCCAAATGGCTTGAACATCAATTACCGTTGCTCTCATTGCGGGCGGCGCGCTCGAGTGCAGTTTAAGCGACTGCATAAATATTCGGCTGTCAATGGCGCAGGAAAATTTGTTTTCTTTTCAAAGCGGTTCCCTTAAAGCAAACACAAAGACGCCAAGATCCCAACACTGGGCGCGTTGACGTCCACACACATACCCTTACTAGAAACCATCTTAACTAGTTAATGTGTCAATATTCATGTCATATGGCCCTAAGATGCCACTTAAATTTGTATTTTGACAAATTACTGGCCAATGTTTTAGTCACCCACATTATAAATACATAACTGTCCCCAGAATAGGAGGTGGCTTTGTTCGCTTCACAAGGACGTCACAAGTTAATTCACAAGGCTCTCTAAGAAACCTCAGACAGAGGAAGATCTGAGCACCTTGCGTGTGACAAATGTTGCTTTTAGAGGATTCAATTTTTTTTAAAGGGTGCAACTCAAGGTGAAGCGTTGGGCCCGCTTTCCTTTTGATAACTCGTATGACTTGCATATCTAGCCTCCCGTCCACATGCTAAATAGCCTGTATTGTGCCTTGTTTTTTTTCCTAACAGCCCCGCTAAAGATGTTGACATTTTGAAGCCTGGCGTTATAATACTTTGTTTTCGCACACTCTCGACTCGTGTTTATCCTTGCTGAGCCCTGAGCTAACAAAAGACAAGGAAACTCTTCTACCCAACGGCCATTGGCCCTGTAAGCCAGGAGGGGAGGGAGGGAGGGGAGAGGGGAGGGGCGTCTACTTTTTGAGGTGCCAAGTTTTGACATTGCGAGTAGCTCGAGTTACACTTAGGTCTGAGGTCATGCAATGCTTTTCATGAAGCCTCGTCTATGACAAACACCTGCCGAGCGACAGAGAAATGTCGCCGCCCGCCTCTGTGGTGGCGTTCGTTACTCGTTCAGTCACAACAGATCTACGCCGTGTCATTGTGATGTAAATTGCCTGGGATGTGCTGGAGTTTTTAGCAGCATGTGGCGTGCAAAGTGGACAGCGTCCTTATCAAA
>NC_059215.1:35989742-36004742 GCF_020615455.1 Coregonus clupeaformis | reverse complement strand
GGGCCCACCACTGAATGGAAGTTCATTTGGAGCTGGTTGACTTATCTTGCAGGGGACAAATAGCGAGGTATTGTGGACATGCTAAGTCGGCCACCTTTATTTTGTTTTCTCAAAGAAGAAGGGGACTTGGGTCGGGATGGAGGTGGGGTGGTGGGTGGGTGTGACGAGGGTGAATGAGTGAGTGAATTATTGCCGGGGTTGTCCACTGATTGCGTTCAGCGGGGGAGAGGGGGAAGAGTGAATGGGCGGCCGGCGGGTTGCCCCCGACGTGGCGCTGGGGTCCTTTTGACAGAGGGGAGGGAGGGAAGGAGGTAGATTAAGGTGGGAGGGGGGCATATGGCCCTGACAATGGCCTGAATACCTGATGGGATCAGGGCCCTCTGTGACTAGTCCTATTACCCAAATTCTTTCACCTTTCTTATCGAAGAAGGAGGGGAAAAAACAAGGGGACAAAAAAACTGGTTAACTCTTCCAGTGCCACCGCCGACTGTGACCACCTGTCGCAGTTCCTGGGTCTGTTACACTTATCAATGTGTTAAGAAATGTGTCTGATCATTTAGATTTGATGTTCATATTGTATATCGACTTCAGTGATTTCTACATCAAATGACTCCTTGTTCTTTTTAGATGGAAAAGAAGCACTAAATATCTATCTCTCACGCAGAGCTTAACCAACTGTTGATAGTAAACACACTTAGTAATGTCCACTAGCGCTGTCTGTCTGTCTCCTGTATCTCCTAAAGTTGTTATCAACAGGTGTCAAACTGGGGAAGGCCAGGGGGTGTCACAGCTGCAGTCTGTCACACACACAAACACACTTTTACCTCGTACACACACACACACACTTTCACCTCGTACACACACACACACACACACACTTTCACCTTGTACACACACACATGCAAGCTTTCACTCGCACACACACACACACTTTGACCTCGTACACACACACAAACACTTTCACCTCGCACACACACACTTTCACTTGCATACACAAACCCACAAATGCATGCACGCACACAAAACAAACACAAACTTCAACAAGTCTACACTACTTTGAGAGAGCTATGAGTACAAAAACACAAACCAACACATGTGCCATCTACAACAACTCATAGAAAAGCTGGTCCCACTTTATTTGAAGTGCATCTTATGAAGGATTCATAAAGCATTCATATAGGCTTTATAAGCACTACATAAATGGGTCACAAATCATCTATAACCGTATTTTATGCTCTATAAAGGATTAATAAATGTGAACAAATAAATTGATTGTTTTGTAACACAGTTATGCCAAATTATGAATCTTTATAGAGCATGATATACAGCTATAAATGATTTGTGAAGCACTATAAATGTAGTGCTTATGAAGCCTATATGATGGCTTTATGAAGCTTTCATAAGATGCACTTCAAATAAAGCGGTACCAAAAATCTAATCAAATCGAGGAGGACAGGCGTCACTATCCATAAACTTCCTATAGCACGTTGTATATATAGTATGTCATATAGCTGTATCACGCCACTGTAGCCATGTGTGGTGCTAATAACGGGAATGAGCAATTAGCTTAGTGTGCTCTTGGCTAAGGCAGGTAAAGAATGCGCTAAGACCGGGTAGG
Organism: Coregonus clupeaformis; assembly: GCF_020615455.1. Lineage (NCBI taxonomy): Eukaryota > Metazoa > Chordata > Actinopteri > Salmoniformes > Salmonidae > Coregonus > Coregonus clupeaformis. The sequence continues at coordinate 36,003,124 of NC_059215.1, read as the reverse complement.
CAGGTGGAATGCAACACTTGGGGTTGGGTGGGCGGAAGGGAGGGAGGAGGTGGAGAGGTGTTAAGGACGGGGGTAAGAAGGAGTGGGGAGGTTGTTAGAGCTGGAATCTGCGGGCTCAGAGAGGTTCAGACCGCGGTTATTATCTGCTTCCTGCCTAATCACTGTCATACGGAAGGGATTGGAGCAACCGCCGCCATGCTATGCTGTCCCCTACACTACAGCAGCCCTGCCTCCTCCACGCCCCCATCATAGGGGAGTGAGAGTTAGAGAGGGAGATTGTGTGTGTGTGTATGCCTGCGTGTGTACGCCTGTGTGTGTACGTGTGTGTGTGCGCATGCGTGTTTGATGACAGCCTCTCTCTATACTAGCGGTAGGACACGTCTGTCTCCCATCAGGCCTCACTAGCTTAACTGCCTCACTGACTGACACGCTGTTCAGAGCCCATCATCTGATACCCCTCTCTCCCTGTCCCCCTCTCACCTACTCCCCTTCATTACCCCTCTCTTTCCACCTATCTGTACCCCTCTTGTCCCCTCTCTCGTCCCTCCCCCTCTCATACCCCCTTTTCCAGCCCCCTCCCTCCCTCCGTCCCTGGCTTTGCTAAATAACTCCTCGCCCTCCTCCTAGCCGACAGCATGATGGCTTCTCGTCTGGGGGTGACAGGTCAAGTGGCCCCTGTTGTTGTCCCTCTCCTCTCGTCCCAGACAGATCTGTTTGAGGAGGCTTGTGTGTGTGTGTTGGGGGGGTAGTTGGGGATTTTCTGGGCTTTCTATAACAAAGGAGAGGCAGCGGCAAATTCACTGGGAAAGAGACACTTCTCTACAAGATACAGGTTACCTACAATACACTGATTACATTTCACCAAGGTAGACAGACAGACATACAGAGACAATCCTTGTGCTGCAGTCAGTGTAGTAGAGCTGTAGTAGACAGATAGCGAGAGAGAGAGAGAGAGAGAGAGAGAGAGAGAGAGAGAGAGAGAGAGAGAGAGAGAGAGAGAGTTGTGAGTGTGCTAACATGGCAAGGGCACAGCAGGCCCATCTGTAAATGCTTAATGGGATTGATTTGGGGGTATTCACTTTGTCGTTATTTAAGCACTCAGTCATTTAACGTGGTAGTCAGGGAAGGGTAGAGGGGGAAGAGGCGACGTCATGAAACAAAGACGGATGAGGCAGAGGGACAGAGAGAGGGACAGAGAGAGAGAGAGAGAGAGAGAGAGAGAGAGAGAGAGAGAGAGAGAGAGAGAGAGAGAGAGAGAGAGAGAGAGAGAGAGAGAGAGAGTGGGGCTTGGGCACATCTCTTGGGTGAATTCCCCTCGGACGACGAACGTGTGTGTGTGCCTTATTCAGAGCCATGGCTAGGAGGGCTACTTTAGGCCAGAGCAACTCAAAGGCCCAGGCGTATTGCTCACAATGGCTTTCTCTCTGCATCTAACCTTCGTCCTCTCTCGCACCCAAACACAAACGGGTCTGTGCGTCCTCACTTCCTCTCGTGAAAAAACAACAAAAAGAAAAAGAGAAAAACTTTGCACATCCTGCCCCCTCTCTCAATTGATGGCAAGGCCCGCGCCTGGCGACGAGGGCGCCCGTTTGGGCTTAATTCATCCCCCCCCTCCCTCCCCCTCCTCATCTCTGTTTCGTGCTAATTAATTTAATCCTGTAAGCAGGTGTAAGCCCGCTCGTTATAGAGCCAAGTCGTATCGGCAGGGGAGCAGAGCTCGGGGTGGGGGGTGCATTGTGAAAGAGGGGAGAGCATTAACGTGGGGCATAAACAACAACAGTGCATCGCCTCGACGACAGCAAGCGGAAAGCACTGTTTAAGATAGAGGGCACCGGGGGGGGAGAGGCATTGGGTGAATCATCAATATCTCCCCTTTTCTTCTCAGAGATAGCAGAATGGGATGGTCGTGAAAGGGAGGAAGATAAAGGGGGATGAAAAATGGGGACAAGCCCTTTTTGTCATTCGCACCGCGGAGCGGGAGTCTGTACAACTTTCTTTTATTTCCCTCTTTTTCTTCTCCTTCCTTTTCCTGGACTCGGCCGTGGTGGGGGGAGCGGGGGGGGTTGAATGTGCGGGAGGTAGCGCCAGGACCCCTTTCCAAGTCCCCGGTGTGAAGGAGTAGGATTTGGCAGATTGGACTCTTTGGACGGGAGATAAAGTGATGCAGCGAGGGGGGGAGGAGGGGGGTGGCTTTAGAAAAGAAGAGCCACCGCGTTGCGGCCGGACCGTGCCAGGGTCCCCAGTACTTTTTTCCGGAGTGTGACCGCTTTTTTCCCCCCAATGTCGCTGCTTGGCATGCCGGTAGCAGCCTGAGAAAGAAGTGAGGGAGTGGGGGGAGAGGGCGGGAGGAATATATTCCCTCGCTCAATAGCGGTGCAACGGTCAATCAACTTCCAAGACCATCCTCCCTCCTCTATCAAATCAAACCAAATTTGATGTCACGTGCGCCGAATACAACAGGTGTGAATACGCCTTACCGTGAAATGCTTACTTACGAGCCCTTAATCAACAATGCAAAGTTTTAGTTCCTCTCCTCTATTGTGATAACAATCTCCCCCAAATGCACATCCTCCAGCACAATAGGGCCCAACGCTCTGTCCTCTCTTTCTGCTCTCTCTCCGCTCGCTATTCATTTCTCCCTCTCTTTTCTCTGTATTTTTTTTTTTTATAAGGTGTCAGCGAACAGAAGTTCACCAAATACATTCCTCCGGGCTTGTAGCGCAACAAGCTATTGATTCGGAGATAAGCCCCTTTTAGAAAAGCGAAGGAGAATTTAATTCAGGTTTGAGTGACAGCAGGAAGATTTATCCCCTCCGTCGGACAATGCCGCCTTTTCGGGGACTATAATCTCCCACAGACAATGGCCTGTTTTTCCTCCCCTCATCCTGTGCTTTTCCCACGATGCTCGCTGATTAGCGCAGCTCCGCTGGACGGACGCCATTATCTCTCTCCTCGTTCCGTTTTCTGTGAATCGTCTTTTGCGTTTGTGTCAAGACGGATGGAAAGAGACGGAAGAAAAGAGAGAGAGAGGGGTAGAGGATAAAGGGAAATGAGATGGAAGAGAGAGAGAGAGAGAGAGAGAGAGAGAGAGAGAGAGAGAGAGAGAGAGGAGAGACAGAGAAAGGAGAGAGAGAGAGAGAGAGAGAGAGAGAGAGAGAGAGAGAGAGAGAGAGAGAGAGAGAGAGAGAGAGAGAGAGAGAAAGAGAGAGAGGAGAGAGGAGAGAGATGGGGGGGTTTATGTGCCAAGTTCATTGAGTGTGCCTGGGACAGACGGATGCCTGTAGGGTCAGCAGACACCATCATATGTCCCGAGCAACAGGAGGGAGAGGGGGAGGGAAGAAAAGAGAGGGGGTGAGGAGGGAGAGAAGGAAACTGGAGGAGAGAGGGTCTTTATCCAATGCTCAGGGGGGCTACTAAAGATATACATGATTCACATGTCAAAGAAACAAGTCTAATCAGAGAGAGAGAGAGAGAGAGAGAGAGAGAGAGAGAGAGAGAGAGAGAGAGAGAGAGGAAGAGTAGAGAAGAGGTGTAAGGTCAGAGTGTGTGGATTGTGTGGATTGTGTTCTGTCTGTGGCTGTCTGCATCAGAGGGACTGGCATGCAGTGTGTGCGTGCGCATGTCCGTGTGCGTTAACATGCACACCCGTATGTGTGTGATGGCTGGTGATGACACTAGGAGAGCACACTGTGTCCCAGAAGGAAGCACCATCATCAACATGTGTGTCTAACCCGCTGGGCAGCAATCAGTGTCCCTCCTGAGTAGCTAGACTAGCCTGCTGAGCTAAAGACAGGACATATATATATTATATATTCAGGGGAAAAATCTAATCTATTCCATTTAGTCTATGGCGATGATGATTTATCCTGGAGAACTGAGCCATATTTCATCATCATATGTCTTCATCATTCACACACACTGGCAGCAGTCCAACGGGCACCCTATTCCCTGTTTAGTGCACTACTTTTGACCAGGGCTCATAGGGCATGTAGGGAATAAGGTGGCATTTGGGATGCTGCCACTGACGGGGAAAAAACAGCCACACTGCCATAAGTGCAGGCCAATTTGATGATGGAGGGTATTCTTAATGAATATTAAGAAAGAGTATGATCTAAGATATTGAATGGTATTGATTGTGAAGGGGGGAGGTGGAGAGGGGAGGTGGAGAGGAGAGGTGGGTAGGTGGAGAGGGGTTTATAGATTATGTAACTATGTGTCATTGAAGAGAAGGTGAGGTCAATATCAGAAGGTTCAGGCCATTACACCAAACACACACACACACACACACACACACACACACACACACACACACACACACACACACAGGACAGTGGAAAGGGCTAGTCCTGAAGTTACTACTCCACTAGTCTATTGAGTCTCATACCTGACATGGACATGGGTGAACTAGTGGAGTATTTGTTTTTCATAAGTATTTTCAACCAAATATTACTGTGCGAGCAGTTTGAACACACACACCACATTTATAGATGTATATATCCCCCACCCACTCACATTACATTCAATCATGGAATTGTGGATTCACAATTTCGAGTCGATACAATTTCGAGTCGATTTTATTTTGCAAACTGGAGCTCTCCATTCGGATGGAGCGTTTCCTAGTCATGTCACATAAAGCCTTCCCAGCAGGAAGGAGAGAAAATAAATATTCCCATAATTATAGAAGAGAAAGACATGGGCCCATGTCATACATGACAAACCCCAGATGGATATCTCAGGCCTGATGAGCTGCACTGCACTGTAATATACTTTACTGGGCCCAGAATGTGTAGCAGGAGTATGTGTGTATACTGTAACCCTCACACACATGGGTCCCCAGCTCCCCACTTTACTCCTTGTGGGTACACTCTCTGTGGTCTGGGGGATGCTATTGCTGGGCGTATGGCGAGGAGCAGAAGACGACTGGATTTCATTTTGTGAAGCGTAAATATTTATTTCCCATCCCTGAACTTGTCAGTGGCAGAGTGATTGATTCTCCGCCTCGGTCTGCCCTGGTGTGTTCAAAATCATATGGTGTACAAACACACTGTTGCTATTCACAAAATAGACTCTCCAGGCAAGAGGTTATCCCCCCCGGAACATGAATAACATTTGGCTTTCCACTGAACAATTGATTTCAGCACAAAAACTTCATTACACTAGTCATGGCATCAATATTGTGGGAGGATGGATGTAATGATTGACAGGTAGCTAAATACACTCACTTAAGGGATTTTGCTGATTGTTCAGAACTCAAACATGCGCACACAGACTGACATACGCACACAAAAATGCGCAAGCACACACATGCTCACTCACTTCTGTATCACTGATTGGGGCTTTCCAGTGTCTGTGGAGAGACTTGAAAGTGAGTATTCAGTATTCTACAGAATAGTGTGATACACTGTTTTTTTTTTTTTAAAGAGTAAATTTGTCCCTGCTCAGTTGTAGGAAGTGAAAAGCCGTGCATGTCTGTATGTGTGTGTGCGTGAGTGTGTGTATATAGGGGGTTAGACTGTTTCTTTAGGAAAAGCCCTGGCTCAATTTATACCTGCCACAGCACCCATATAACCTCTGACTCTCATTCACCCCTTTGCTTACAGAACCATCGCCTCCGGAGAAAGAGGGTCAAGATCCCATTAAACATACGCTTTGATATCAATTACTCCCCCCCTCTGGCACTCACTTCTTTCTCTCTCCCTGTCTCTGCCTCTCTTTCTCTCAGTGCAGCCATCCTCCTTCACCCACTCAGCACCATTCGTTCCATCTACCCACGGTGGGGCTCTCGCTCCTTTCAGTTGGATCGACATGCCATTAGTTCCTCTCCATTTAAAATCTGTCTTAATGTTTACAACAAAACTTGAACGAGGTAAAAAACAAGAGACACCCTTTAGAATTGACTTCCTCAGACACTCGATAAAGAAACATTATTTTATACCAAATCAAAACACCCTAAAAACGTCACAGTTCAAGGAAACCCTCAGAGGAGAGGACAGGGTCACAGTGTGTGCCGACTGCGGAAAAGCATTTTCTGCTGAATACGTATATAGCTACACACACAACTGATTTCTAGCATCAATACGGCAATATCAATACCAAAGCGTGCCATTCGGGTCAATTGTCCCTCTATTTTTTCAAGACACCTTTTTTCTTTCTACCTGGCTTTTTTTCTGTTCATTTGGTTCCTGTTCATTTGTGTGGGTTTTGTGATCGTATCTAGGGAGCCTGCGTATGTCCAGAACCTAGGTTTCCCTTCAGACCTCTGCAGGGACGGACCTGTGTTCCTCATAAAGTAGTCACCCTCCGGTTTTCTATCCTCCAACACATTTTGATTGGAGTGACTGTTTTGTGGGCTTGCTTCCTTCTTGGCGCCCCTTTTCTCGGTCAGTCATCTCATCTTTCTCTCCCCCGATTCAGAAATAGGCTGCTTCTCTTCTCCCTAACGAGCGCTTACTGGAGTGCCCATCCCTGCTTCCCAGCTATAAAAACAGGCCTTCGGTCTGAAGATGCTTGGAGGATGTGGTTATTATTGCACACACCGGCCCGCGGCCAGTTTTCAGTAAATGATGCCCCAAACTTAGCCAGAGGAATGACTTGGGCTTCTTGCTCGTTGCTCCTTCGTTGCAGCTCAGCCCCATGAGTCAGACCTAGTGATATTATTTGTTCCAGAGAAAAACACTCGGCTTCTTTTACTTTTCTTTCCCTCTTTCTCTCGTTTTGCTCTCTCTCTCACACTCGCTCGCTCCCCCTCTCTCTCTCTCCCCCTCTTTCTCTCTCGCTCTGACTTGCTAAATAAACTTGCTTTTCAAATTTTTGCAGCTCCCCTTCTGCTTTAAGGAGCCAGCCTGAGTAATTCAAACAACATGGCTGTAATTTGCTATGACATGTTTCATTTCTGACCTCAGTGCAGATAGCCATCTCTCTTCTTCGTGAGGGAGCGGAGGAGCGGTGGAGGGGTGGACCAGGCCGGTCTATTTAGGGCTTATGTCTATGGTCTTTCCTTGTATACCACTGGTATTGTGGGTACTTGGAGACCAAATTGTTTGTTTAGTCTTGAGTTGATTTATACACAAATGTGTATCTTCAGAGCCGTACTGAGTCAGGCGTTCTACACGAATACTATCAGTCAAAGTCGAGTCTGCATTTCAGCGAGGGGCCTTTTCATGTGAAAGACTAATGTTGCTGGCGAGGGACTTCCAGTGTAAGGCACACACAACAATGGTCGGCTATTTGATAGGAAAATACTTCGAGGCTTGACGCAGAGATAATGTTTGCTTGTGGCACATAACACCAAATTTAAAATACATCTGACATGATTCCAGTTGTTTTTATTACAGGCAGAAAATTACTGAACAGTTCAATTTAGACGGACGAGGGGTAAGTCAAAGTTGAAAAACTGACAGCCCCAGCACACTTCACTGCCAACCGAAAGCCACAAATATGAGAGCGTTCCCTGAGAAGCCGGGCATGTGAAAACAAAAGCGGCTGTAAGTGGAGAGAGAGGAGAGGAAAAGCGAGGGAAGGAGGAATGAGCGGGCAGAAACAGAGGGAGAGAGAGAGAGCAGAGAGAGAGAGAGAGAGAGAGAGAGAGAGAGAGAGAGAGAGAGAGAGAGAGAGAGAGAGAGAGAGAAACCTGCTGAGGTTTAATATGGGTGAGAGGTCAGTGCTGAGCCAGAGGCGGGCACAGAAGAGGATGTCTTTCTGCTACACTTCACCGACACACACAGTCTCCATCATTGCTTTCTCTCTCCTGTATCTTTTCAGCCTGTGACAAACGCCCTGAGGGATGGCACAGTGATAGCCAGGATACTGAGGGTTGACACCCCAAAAGGTCAAGAACACACCAAGTCACATTCTAGTCCTAGTCACTTCACACACACACACACACACACACACACACACACACACACACACACACACACACACACACACATCTACTGTTACACATCTACTGATCAAAAAACAGCACCCAACTAACAAAGAAAAGTGTTTATATTTTCCATAATATGCCATAAAATGATTTGGTTCAATTAATGTTTCTTTTTTGAACCTCAAAACATTCACAATTGTATGCTTGAGGTTTTGAAGAGAACAAGAAAATAAATAGTTAGGACACATCATAAATATTCCAGTGGCCCGGGTATAAAATGGAGGCATTGTGGACAGACTTATTGAAGGCTGCCACACAAGGCCTTTATCTGTGTCCATCTCTGACGCCCATTCATAAAGGACGGAATGTGCTCATCTCTGTCTAACGGCGATTTCATCATGCATATTTAGTACAGCTCATCAGGAGGAATTCCATTGGCTCCATTGAGAGCAGAGAGAAAGAGGATGATAATGAATGAGTATTGAGCAGAGTAGTGAACAATGCCGTTTGGAGGTCTAGGGTATTACGCAATACGAGATGACTCAGAAAGGAGCACAGACTATTCGTCCCCCCTCCACACACACTACACACACACTCGTGTACTCACACACCAAAAATGTGGACAGATGCTACGCATCTATCAAATAAACAAACCCCTGTGGACGTTCCCCCTAACGCCGTTGAGAGGTAGCAGCCCCAAAAACAAACCCAGAATCTCCAAGAAGCGACTAGAGCGATCCGGTTGGTGAGTGGAGGGGTGCTAATTGCCCCACTGGTTAAACAGCTGCACAAGCTGATGTGCTTTAGGGGTGAGGGGTGTGTGTGTGTGTGTGTGTGTGTGTGTGTGTATTACCATCCTCGTGGGTACCGGAAATCTCCAAAAGTCCCCACAAGGATAGTAAAACAAGGACAATTCTCCCTCATTGGGACATTTCCCAGGTCCCCACAAGTACAAAGGCTATTTTAGGCTTAGGAGTTAGGTTTATGGTAAGAGGTTAAGGTTAGGGAAAATAGGATTTTGAATGGAAATCAATTTTAGGTCCCCACAAGGATAGTAAAACATATGCTGTGTGTGTATGTGTATACGTAAATGCGTATGTACGTGCGTGAATGCGTGCGTGTGTATATGTGAAGTAAGAAAGGACCTCTTTCAGAACCAGGCCCCTTGGCTGCAACTGGACAGGGCCTGCACAAGATGTTCACACCCCGGACCTGCCAATTGTAAACAGATTGCAGTCTGTCTGTGTCCCTCTCTCTACTGGCTTTGGCCAAGACTAGGGCTGTGAATTGCCAGGGACCTCACGATACAATATTATCATGATACTTCGGTGCCGTTAAGATATGTATTGCTATTCTCACGATTCTATATGTATTGCGATTCGATACTGCGATTTTATTGGGATTTGATGTTCCAAATCCAGATAACACGCATACCAATGGCCGATGTGATAAATATGTAGTTTGGAGAGTGTTTGCACATTGGGAAGATGTCAGCGAGACATGTTGATGTCTGGCTGACCTATAAATGATATAGAACTGTAGAATTTAGAATGTAGATATTCTAATACATCTGCAAGACGTCTTGCCAATGAGCAAACTATGTCTAAACTGCAACTTCCCAATGTATCCTGAATACATCATGCCTACGTTGGGCAGATGTATGTGTGCTATTTGGGAACATATTGCTCACAATATGTATGTTGCAGAGAGACAAGAGAGAGCATGAGAAAATTTGTTTTACAGTCATGGAAATAAAAGTGCTGAAAACATGTTGGCTCACTTTTTAAAAACAACATGGAGAACAAGCTATAGGATGAACAATACTGAAGTTTTGGAGCAGGACACTTCCTAGCAAAATAAAATGTATATATACAGTACCAGTCAAAGGTTTGGACAGACCTACTCATTCAAGGGTTTTTATTTATTTTTACTATGTTCTACATTGTAGAATAATAGTGAAGACATCAAAACTATGACATAACACATATGGAATCATGTAGTAACCAAACAAGTGTTAAATAAATCAAAATATATTTTATATTTGAGATTCTTCAAATAGCCACCCTTTGCCTTGATGACAGCTTTGCACACTCTTGGCATTCTCTCAACCAGCTTCACCTGTAATGCTTTTCCAACAGTTCCCACATCTGCTTAGCACTTGTTGGCTGCTTTTCCTTCACTCTGCCGTCCAACTCATCCCAAACCATCTCAATTGGGTTGAGGTCGGGGGACTGTGGAGGCCAGGTCATCTGATGCAGCACTCCATCACTCTCCTTCTTGGTAAAATAGCCCTTACACAGCCTGGAGGTGTGTTGGGTCATTGTCCTGTTGAAAAACAAATGATAGTCCCACTAAGCCCAAACCAGATGGGATGGCGTATCGCTGCAGAATGCTGTGGTAGCCATGCTGGTTAAGTGTGCCTTGAATTCTAAATAAATCACAGAGAGTGTCACCAGCAAAGCACCCCCACACCATAACACCTCCTCCTCCATTCTTTATGGTGGGAACTACACATGCAGAGATCATCCGTTCACCCACACCACGTATCACAAAGACACGGCGGTTGGAACCAAAAATCTCAAATTTGTCCATTGCTCGTGTTTCTTGGCCCAAGCAAGTCTCTTCTTCATATTGGTGTCCTTAAGTAGTGGTTTCTTTGCAGCAATTCGACCATGAAGGCCTGATTCACACAGTCTCCTCTGAAAAGTTGATGTTGAGATGTGTCTGTTACTTGAACTCTGTGAAGCATTTATTTGGGCTGAAATCTGAGGTGCAGTTAATTGCTGATTTCTAAGGCTGGTAACTCTAATGAGCTTATAACTCTGGGTATTCCTTTCCTGTGGCGGTCCTCATGAGAGCCAGTTTCATCATAGCGCTTGATGGTTTTTGCGACTACACTTGAAGAAACTTTAAAAGTTCTTGACATTTTCCGGATTGACTGACCATGTCTTAAAGTAATGATGGACTGTCGTTTCTCTTTGCTTATTTGAGCAGTTCTTGCCATAATATGGATTTGGTCTTTTACCAAATAGGCCTATCTTCTGTATACCAAACGCATTAAAAAGGAAAGAAATTCCACAAATTAACTTTTAACAAGGCACACCTGTTCATTGAAATGCATTCCAGGTGACTACCTCATGAAGCTGGTTGAGAGAATGCCAAGAGTGTACAAAGCTGTCATCAAGGCAAAGGGTGGCTAGTTTGAAGAATCTCAAATATAAAATATATTTTGATTTGTTTAACAGTTTTTTTGGTTACTACATGATTCCATGTGTTATTTCATAGTTTTGATGTCTTCACTATTATTCTACAATGTAGAAAACAGTAAAAATAAAGAATGTAGGTGTGTCCAAACTTTTGACTGATACTGTATATATATTTATTAATTATTCTACAAATCGATACTTGGAGTCAAAGTATCCATATAAAATCGTCCAAAATAATATTGCGATATGTAACTGTATCGATTTTTTCCACCATCGCTAGCCAAGATGCCCTTTTCTAAATTATAACTAGGATGAGCACTAGCTAAATTATTAGGAGGCTTTATATTTTAGGCAAATGTGTACGATGTTTACCCGATAGAGATGTATTCTTATGTCTCCAAAATGTCAGCTCGCCTTCATTCAATTCTTCAAGTTTTCAGAGGAGGATGTTTTCTGAAACATCTTGCAACAGAGACTAATGAAAGTAATGGCCTGGATTCTATGGTCGGAGGAAACTAAATTAGTCAATTGGATTTGACTATTTTCCAACCCAACAGGTAATTAACAATGTCTGGGGCGATTGAATCAAGAGGATGGAGGGTGAGATGGAGGGAGTGATGGAGGGAGGGAACAGATAAGTGGTGCTGTGCCTGGGACCAATACAGGGGGAACGTCCTGTTCCTCCACATCAAAGGATTGGACACGAATGAGGAACACAAAAATACAATGAATGAAGAGCTCAACCTAAACCACTTGTGACCCCCCTGTTCCCCCTCTTCTACCTCCAGACCCCTGGTTTCTGAACCTCTTGTCAAGACAATGAGAAACACAAAGCATGACCTCCTGCAATGGGAAACGGATCCAGGTTTGAGGTGGGGGGGTTCAGAGCCTCTTTTGGGCATGTAATTGTAATTGAATCAAGGCTGCAGGCTGCAGAGAGAGAGAGAGAGAGAGAGCGAGAGAGAAAGAGAGTAGCGTTGATGCTGTTCAAGGCCTTGGCATAAATCTCATTATCCTACTTCAATAGGAAGAGAGGGGCATCAGGGTCACTTCATTAACAACCGACAACCATATTGAGATCATTTGGTTGGTCGGCGGTTGAACCCAATGCTGTTGCTTCCTGACAAGGAAGAGCATTAGTGAAGAGAATTGGAGGGCAGGAGGGGTTGAGTAAAGCACCCAGGGTTCGCCCTCACAGCCTAGCTGCAGTGTTAAGGGAACTGACATACAAGTCCTTCAATTATCCCGATGACAGTTTACACTGAGCAGTGGTCAACCTCCAGCCGCACCGTGAGCTCATCAGCACCGCTGGCGGCCACCAGCACCGCTCCGATTATATCATACCTTGGAGGAACCTTGGGAAAACAAACTAGCTCTTCTGCTTACAAGCCACAATTGCAGACCAGGTGCCAACTAGAATAATATTTAACATTTCGATTTATGCCCCCGATGAATATTTTTCAAACTGTTCCCAGAGTCGTTCCTGCTTTTTCACTCACCCACTTCACCTCATTTCGGGTCCATTTTATTCAATTTGGGACACACAGCATATTAAATATGCATGTAGTCAAATTAACATATAATGAACGTATTGGAAGAATCCAACTCTTATTTAGTTTTCTTGAATTACACAGCGACAATGTTTTTCTAAACAGAATCTAGCTTGTCCTTTACAAACGACATCCATCTTAAAGCAGGAGGGTAGTGGTGATCTCTGTTCTGTTTCCAAAAAGTTTTTAAAAGTTTAAAATTGTGAAAAGACTGAAATGTGCTATCTTTGAAAGTACTGTAAACTAACATTTCGGTGAGCGGATTGACCCCTCTGTTGTCCATGTTTCAGAGGAGCATAATGAGTTAAAGTCTTCCATAATGTATGAGGAGTGGTGAGCAAGGACAACTGGTGCGAGTAACTCTAGAGGCAGGCAGGCCACTGTCTCCCTCCCCTGGGGATGGGTGCTCTTTCCAAATTCATCTCAATGACCTGGCACACACACACGCATTCGCACATACCCATGCATAGGTTAGTGATGGGGGGGGGGGGGACCTATAGCAATATTATTTTTGCGCTAGTCGGCGGTACCTGCACCAAAACCCCAGTATTTTTCCTTCATAGTATTTTTCCTTCAAAACTCGTTAGTATTGTGATAATATTGTATCAAGAGGTCCCTGGCAATTCCCAGCCCTAATAGGCATGCGCACACAGACAGACGCACGCATTGCGCACAGTTGCAATTGCGCATACACACACTTCAACAGGTCTTGAACTATGTCTTGATATTTCTCTAAATTTCAGCGGATGGTTAAAAACC